>NC_136059.1:400135365-400352620 GCF_964261635.1 Lissotriton helveticus
ACATCCAGTGGCTGTATGTTTCTGTAAAGTTAAAATATGTCTTACATATTGAAGAATGAGTAGATGTATAAGTGTCTGGACGAAGGATTTAGTAGGTGCATGACTGAATGTATGAGTGAGTGATTAAATGTGTCTCACTGAGTGCATGGGTTAGTGACTAAACTGTCTTAATTTGTGCATCATTATGTCTTTTGTTCTGTAAACTGCTGCATGTGTTGATCAGTAGCTATATGAGTAACTATATGGGTTATTGATTGATTGCCCAAGTATTTGTATGGGAGACTGAGTGTGTGTGTGGCTGGCTGGGAGGTGTGTGACTCTGTGCAGATCAATGTGTACTTGTATCAATGATTGTATAAGAGAGTAAGTATGTGTTAGTATATGTTTGAAAATGTAAGGTGCTCTATGTTTAACTGTATAGATTAGAAAATGGAAGTGTGATTGATTCTTTACAGGACTGACTAGGTGTGTGAGTAACTCCATGGATGAGTGGCAGAGTGTGAGTGTCTGTATAGGTGTATGAGTGCATATGATAGTGTTGTAAAGATGAGTGATTGTATGTATGAATGATTGTATGGGTGAATGAGTGAGTGTTTGTGTAAACATAGGAATGAGTGAGTGCGTATGTAGTAACTAGTATTGGTGTGTCAATGGTTTAAAAAATTATACTCTGTATTTAACACTGGGTGTAACAGAGGTTATATGAAAGTGTGAGGAGATGCATTGTATTGTCACATGAATGATATCATCAGTGATGTGACCAATGATGTCATCAGTGATGTCATTTGAGATGTCATCAGTGATGTCATTTGAGATGTCATCAGTGATGTCATTTGAGATGTCATCAGTGATGTCATTTGAGATGTCATCAGTGATGTCATCAGTGATGTCACTGACCATGTCATGAATGATGTAATATGTGACATCATCAGCAGCGAATTGCGGGTGCGCGATATATAGTTAGTGCAACTAACTATATATGGAATTTCAATGGTTTTGTGTGAGTAAAATAAGGTTTTTTAAATGCTAATTCCTAACTATATATGGTCTATAACCTATGGTTTTTTCTGTGAATTTTCAAGGTTTTTTAAATGCTAATTCCTAACTATATATGGTCTCTAACCTATGGTTTTTTCAGTGAATTTCAATGGTTTTTTAATAGCAAATATCATAAGCTGTCGAATGTCAAGTACATAGTAAGTAAAAACATCTTCGTGTTTATGCACACTGATCTGCTTTGAATGCTGCCCCCCCTCCCCCTCATTTCTATTAGGAGTACTCTCTCTTTGCAGATAGTGAAGGGTAGTTAACGCAGGCCTTTGCCCCCGTTGTAATCCGTCGTGCCTGCTTCTCTCTCCATTTGATTGATTGTTATCCAAGCATTTACTGTTTTAGAATTGGTTCTCTTTGGTTCATTCTCTATTTACAAACAAGCACAGAGTCGCAATACTCTGTTTAGTCTTTGCAGATAGTGAAAAATCGTGTAAAAAAACAAAAGGAATCGAGCAAAATCAGTAGGCCACTAATGGGATCTCTTTTTGACCTCGCTAAAATAGAAACATTAGGAACAACCCCTCATGAGAAATACGAAACTAGTGAGATGAACTGAGCTCCACACCATGATGGCTGCAAGACCGCTCGGCTCCGCCACCCACCCCGCCCAAAATAACGATAAACTCTATGCAAATATTACAAATATATACAACACACCAGCAAAGTAACAGGGTAAAACATTTTATTAAATAACTATTTACATAACTATTTTATACTTTTTGGTGCCCGATCCGGCTAGCTCAATCGATCGAGCATGAAACTCATGCACTCTGATAGTTCAAAGTTTTGAGGAGTGCTTGTAACACTGTCTGAAGCTTATTTGCACTTGCTACAGCTTCACTATTCTCAATGTAAGTGGGGGCTGTTTGAGGACGTGACTGCATTTGAAAACAATGTGATGCGGTGCCACCCTGAACCGCTTGACGGAGGCCCCCGAGGGACGGTGTGATGGCGCGGACTCGGAGGGGGCGCTTGGCTCCGGCCCCCTCCCCAAGTCGTGTTGCCCTGGTGTGGCCTGAGATCGCCCCCGACATAGGTGGCTGGCTCCCGGGGTCAAGCGGAACTTTTTGCCTTTTGGTGACTCTTCCATTCTTGACCTTGTCCCACAATCCGTTTCACCTAAAGACACGCTGTAGTGGGGCGCCCCTTTACCGTTTCAGTTGACATTCTGCCCGCTTTTGCTACACTGTGCCTCTTCCGCTATTCAGCTGTTTACCGCCCGCTCTTTCGACTACAGCGTCTTGCTCACCATGTAGTTGAGTTGCTCCCGCTCTTGCGGTGCAGCGATAGGCGGCTGCCACAGGACTCTCAAAATGGCGCCCGGCTCTTCAGATTTGGGCGTGGTCCACTAAAATGGCCCTGCGACACCTTGGAACTCTGACGCTTGTCTGCTAGGGCTTGGGCTCCATTCTCGAAAGCGTCCCCTCAGCCTTGAAGATTCTACAAAAGTCTTGGGGGCCCCCGACTCCCGCAGGCTTCTGGTGGGGAGCGGCTGCCATGATTGCTCGTGGAATGGCCATGACGGAGCTACGAGATGGTGGTGCTCTCATGCTGACGCCAGCTTCAGTCTGAAACATCCAGAAACACTGTAGACTACCAATTCGATCAGTTCCGGTAGCGCCCCAACGTGACCCGGTAGAGAAGAACTTGCCCTCCCCTCTTTGACTGATGGTTCTTGTTGCCTGTCCCTTCTGTTGTCATTTAACAGAACTATTTAGCCTGCTGAAAGGGGTTGTGTTCCGACCGCTGGTTGGTGGAGACATTTTGACTATATTCTGGACCTGCGTTGTCGCGTAATGCGTCATATGACGCGCCGCGTTAGCGCATCCGGAAGTGCTCCGGTGCGCGAAGCGCAGCTTCCCGGAAGCAATCCGGGGCGCGGCGCGCAGCGCGTAACGTAAGCATAACAGGTCATGTGACTTGTTAATAAAACTTTTCACTGGTTCATTTACTTTTCTTATTCTAATGATGAAAAGCTTGGTCATATGACCTAAAAATTACGCTTTTTATTACTTTCGAACATTATTTTTTCTTAAACATATGTTATAATGTTCCAGGCTAATGTACTTTCCCGGAAAATTTACAACTGTTCTGCAAGTAAAATATATTCCTTTTTCGAGAAAAAGGGCGTTTCTTCGTCCCATGACGGAGCCGTTGAGCAAAAGAGGCTCGGCCTGCTGTCTTAGTCGCCGATACGCCTGAATATCAGATTCTTATCGATCACTTTATGTTGCAGGAGTAGAAAACACAACAACCCTTGACCATTTATCTTTACTGCGTTCCTGCGTATTATACCTTTTACCCTTCATGTAATTGGACTGCTTTATTTCACTTGCCTTTTACTGATTCTAAAACAGTGACTATTATTAAAAACTTTACCAATGTAAATACTACTACCATGTTTTCTTTCAAAAACCTTTATTGTGAAAGTGTCAGTATACAAATACGGGCCTATAACCACGTGGGCCGGCCACGGAGCAAACTGTAATCGTATATGATGAGTAGACATTTACACTGTAGAGGAACGTAACGGGCGGGCCATTAGGTTGCAAGAACTAAGGTGTCTAACAGTTGCGGAATCGGTGGACGTACATTTTATAATTAAAATACGACAGGGCCAGTTACAATAAAATTATCTAGATATACATTTGCGGGCAAGTACCATGGGTGACGTTAATTCGAACTTTCAATAGTACAGTAATCAATAACACATCAGAACTTAATATCAATAGGGATGTCGAAATATTCAATCAATTCTCGTCCCCGCCCGCCATGTGCTTCAAAACTGCATACGTATCTCGTGATATCAAGGTTGTGCAACCAGTACACAACAAGGAGTTACGAGTCCCATTTATTCCGGCGCCATTTTGGGCGAGGCGGGCAGGTCCAGGATATAGTCAAAATGTCTCCACCAACCATCGACTATGATGATGTTCATATGCTGTATTTATTAGAGTAACACTCATCTGTCCACATGAAATTAATTTGCCACAATCTAAACATGTCATTTTAATCTTTCCAAAGTTCTTCTAAATATTTGGGACCGTTTCCCTTGCCTCTGATGCTGTCAGTGCCACTTCTTTAGTGAATGTACTGGCAGATCGGGGGTTCTCCTCCAAATCTCTCTTTTGTGCAGCACTATAATTAATCGGTGCCACCTCTCCATATGACGATGCATGGTATAATTACCATAACTATATTTTTTTTCGGTTCCTCTGGAGAGTACATCGTGGCAGATGAGGCAGGTAACGTACCGGGCATTTACCTTTTTTGCATGTAGAGGAAAGGAAAAAAAATTCGAGCGTCCGAGTTCTAAGGTGTCCCAGGGCCATTTTAGTGGACCAGGCCCAAATCCAAAGAACAGGCCGCCATTTTGAGAGTCCTGTTGCAGCCGCCTGTCGCTGTAGCATCAAGAGCGGCCGAAACTCAGCTGAATGGCAACTGAAACGGTAAAGGGGCGCCCCACTACAGCAGACTAGCCTCCACCTGGGGAGGCCCGTTCACGCCGCCTCCCCCCCCCCCCCTTCGGGCACCCCACGCCGTTATTCGGAGCAGCATTGTAGGATGGCCACACCAGTGCGGCAACTTGCTAGACACCACCTTGGTGCCAACCGAATCTCAGCGCCTTGTGGTGTCTTCCATTCCGAAAATATTGTTGTGCTGCCTTCGGCCTATTCGCCGCAAGTGCGCACGCAACTCAGCTGCATAGCGAGTGAAACACCAAGGGGCGCCCCACTGCAGCCGAGGAACCTTCATCTTGGGGGGACGCACAGCATCACATTGCTTTCCAATGCAGTCAGATCCTCAAACAGCCCCCACTGACTGACGCCGCCTCACAGGCCAACGGGGCGCCCCACTACGACTTTCGGCGCAGCATTGTAGGATGGCCACACCAGTGCGGCAACTTGCTGGACCCCACCTCGGTGCCATCCGGATCTTGGCGCGTTGTGCTGCCTTCGGCCTATTCGCACATCGGTCCGCTACTGACGCCGCCTCACAGGCCAACGGGGCGCCCCACGCCGACTTTCGGCGCAGCATTGTAGGATGGCCACACCAGTGCGGCAACTTGCTGGACCCCACCTCGGTGCCATCCGGATCTTGGCGCGTTGTGCTGCCTTCGGCCTATTCGCACATCGGTCCGCTACTGACGCGAACTCACAGGCCAACGGGGCGCCCCACGCCGACTTTCGGCGCAGCATTGTAGGATGGCCACACCAGTGCGGCAACTTGCTGGACCCCACCTCGGTGCCATCCGGATCTTGGCACGTTGTGCTGCCTTCGGCCTATTCGCACATCGATCCGCTACTGACGCCGCCTCACAGGCCAACGGGGCACCCCACGCCGACTTTCGGCGCAGCATTGTAGGATGGCCACACCAGTGCGGCAACTTGGTGGACACCACCTCGGTGCCATCCGGATCTTGGCGCGTTGTGCTGCCTTCGGCCTATTCGCACATCGGTCCACTACTGACGCCGCCTCACGTGCCAACGGATTTTCTACGCTTTTTATACCCTATGCCGCATAACAGGTCATGTGACTTGTTTATAAAACTTTTCATTGGTTCATTTTACTTTTGGTTTTCTAATGATGGAAGGCTTGATCATATGACCTAAAAATAACACTTTTCATTGGATGAAAACTTTTTTTTTTCCCAAACGATGAAAGCCCCACCTTGTTTCTGGATGTTTCAGACTGAAGCTGGCGTCAGCATGAAAGCACCACCATCTCGTGGCTCCGTCGTGGTCATTCCGCGAGCAATCATGGCAGCCGCTCCCCACCGGAAGCCTGCAGGAGTCGGGGGCCCCCAAGACTTTTGTAGAATCTTCAAGGCTGAGGGGACGCTTTCGAGAATGGGGTCCAAGACCTAGCAGACAAGCGTCCGATTTCCAAGGTGTCCCAGGGCCATTTCAATGGACCAGGCCCAAAAAGGAAAGAGCCTGCCGCCATTTTGAGAGTCCTGTGGCAGCCGCAAGAGTGGGCGCAACTCAGCTGAATGGCGGATTTTGGCACAGTGTACCAAAAGCGGGCGGAATGGCAACTGAAACGGTAAAGGGGCGCCCCACTACAGCAGACGAGCCTCCACCTGGGGAGGCCCGTTCACGCCGCCCCCTCCCCCCCCCCGGGGCGCCCCACGCCGTTATTCGGAGCAGCATTGTAGGATACCAAAACCAGTGCGGCAACTTACTTGACATCACCTGGGTGCCATCCACATCTCAGGGCGTTCTGCTGCCTTGGGACTATTCGCACAACAGACCGCTACTGACGAGCCACCCCCCGGGACGCCCCACGCCGTTATTCGGAGCAGCATTGTAGGATACCAAAACCAGTGCGGCAACTTACTGGACATCACCTGGGTGCCATCCACATCTCAGCGCGTTCTGTTGCCTTGGGACTATTCGCACAACAGACCGCTACTGACGAGGCCACCCCCGGGACGCCCCACGCCGTTTTTCGGAGCTGCATTGTAGGATACCCAAAACCAGTGCGGCACCCAGGCAACATCACCTGGGTGCCGTCCAGAACTCAGCACGTTGTGCTGCCTTGGGACTATTCGCACAAAACACAGCTACTGACCATTGTTGCTTCTTTTTTCCTAAAAATGTTTAAATGTTTTTACTGTTTTTGTTGCGTTGTATATATTTATAAGTTATTAAAGTTTTATAATCCTACTACTTTGTTGGAGTGCTATATATTTTTAATGTGACACATAATTGTAAAAACTTTGATGTACAAAGAGGCATCCCTCGAATCTTCCGCTTCAGGCTCGGTCCCCGCCCCAATCACAATACAGGATGGTTTTCAGATAGTAGGAACGCGTGTGGTATGACGGATCTCATCGGGTGGGGGCCTTGATCTACTGTAACTCCTTTGAAGAGGGGTGATTCTTTACAGCTGGGGCCATAAACTACATCTGCAGGGCTAGGTGATAGCCTGGGACCGGCCTGGACAATCGGACACAGAGGAAGAGGAGTTTCAGAGGGTGCGGTAGTGAATAGGGCGAAAGGGAGGTGTCGGGCGGGCACAGGGTGTGATTCTCAGGGAAGAGCAGCGCAGATGGGGGGAGGTTTATTGCCCATGCATAAGACAGAGAGCGGGGGTGACCAGTGCCTGGGGGAGATGCTTGCGAGGGTGGGGAGCCATGCTAAGGATCGACAGCGTGCAGAGAGTGGGTCTGGTCAAGGCATCTAAAATGGCTGCCGTGCACGACAAAAGTGTGGCATTTGAAAAAAGGCAAGATGGCGCAGACAATGTTTATCAACACTTCCTGATTTCCTTCGAATCGAACGTTAACAGACGTTATCTCTCCCACACTACCGGTCCCCCTCGGCTTAAACGCCGAGATGGTAGGGACTGCATCCCGTGGAGATAGGCCGAGACGTCACTCCGCAGAAAAAAAAGAAAAAAAAAGTCTATAAACATACAATAAGTTAAAAGTCAATCATTCTTGTTTCCTTGTAGTACGCTCCCCAGTCCGCTTCCCGTTACGCGAACCGGGCGCACCCCACGAAAAAAAAACGATTTTTTTTTTTTTGCCCCGCGGAGCCCTTTTAAAGCCTCCACATCAAACCTTGGGGGTCAGGGAGGATCTACTATGCCCCCTTATGGTAATTTGCCCCTTCGCTTTGGCCTCCTCTTGTCTCTCGATCCTACCGTGAGACAAGATGGCGGCCGCTACGGACTGTTTGGAATGTTTACAGACACCGGAGAGCCAATCAGCTTCGCTTCGCAAAGCTCCGTAACGCGAAAAGTACGCGAAACGGAGCGCTACCCGGGACGCTGTCACAGATATATATCTTTCTTTGAACGTTAATTTCTCAAAATCCACTGGAGCACATATATTGAGACCTAGCAAAGGCACATCGGGCTACCAGTCCCTACAATTTTGCCAAGTTTCGTGCAAATCCATTCAGCCGTTCGGGCTAAAAGTGAGGCCAACCGCCCTATGGAAATTAACATGGGAAAAACGCGTTTTGGGACCCCCCTTTTTTCTCGGCCCCCCCTTGACGAACCCACCCCAAATTTTCAGGGGCTGCTCAGAAACAAAATGTTCCATTTTCCTGAAAATTTCAGCCAATTCCGTCCACAAACGTCAAAGTTATTACACATAGAATTTTCAAAAATCCCATAGAGAAAAAATCCTAACTATATATACCTACTGGCGACCGCCAGTAGGTAATATATATATATATATATATATATATATATATATATATATATATATATATATATATATATATATAACGAGCAGGTTACTTAAAAGCAAAAGACGCACTCAGGAATACTGCAGCATTAAGGGTTTAATATCAAGTTTACACGCTACGCGTTTCGACAATAACTCTTGTCTTGATCACACGTGAAAAAAACCCTGCCGGTCACAGCATAATATACACATTCTATACAAGTTCATGGACATAGAAGAGGATTACCCCTAACAGCCATACTGAATCTAGTAGTATTAGATCGTACAACAAGCCGCCATCTTAGAGTGGTGTACCTTGTGTACACTTGCAACACGTGATGGACGGTGATTGCCTTAATGTCAACCCATATTCATATCTTAGACCATAATAATGTTAAGACAGACTGTTCGAAAATTACAGGGTCGTTTTTTCACTATAAGCATACAAATACTTTCGGTCAAGTGCCAAAACTGTTATTACTTGCTAAGTGAATGTGGGATTAACGGGTGCCAGAGACGACGTACCTGTGCATAGAGGGGGGCGTGTGTAGTGCTCCCCAGCGGCTAGTGGGGGATTTTAATGGAACGATTGTGCAGGTCTAGTGCCCCAAATCAATCATCCGTATGGGGATCCTCCATTGAGATAAAGAAATGACGTACAAATACATGTGTCCTGCAGGGAACGGTGCAAAGAAAATTATTAAGTGAAAAGTCTACTTTCATACAGGTGCTTGGGTCTTTCATTCAGGTTTCAAACAGGTCAAGGGACCGTGAGTATAGACGTGACAGGAGTGTTAAGCAACCTGCTCGTATTATTTACTTTTCGGCCTGCACCATAGCAATTTTGTTTAAATGTCAGACATGTTGCACAGCAGCTGCTGTGCAACATTCCTATAAGTAAAAATAAAAGGAAAATAAGTGCTATGACATGGCCAGTGCTGACCGCGTCATGGCTTTTATTTTACTTTGTTGTGCTACTGGACTACATACCTAAAAAACACATTGACAAAGCCAGTAGATCTTGCATAGGCTGGTGGCTTTGCCAGTGCTGGTTTCTTTAGCATTTGATTCTAACTTATGTATTGTTATTTTATGTAATTTTTTTATTTTGTATAATTCTTTTGACAAATTACACTCTCTTTGCCTGTTCCTATTCACCTTTACTTTAAGAGTTCTATTGTGCATTACCAGCATTTCTGTTTGGTTTATCTTTATGCTTTATGCTAAATACATTTTACAAACACGTCAAATAAAGTAATAGAATTCACCGGTTTTATTAGGAACATAAGAGTCCTGTCTCTGGAATTCCAAATGACTATCATTTATAAGCCCACAATATATTTTTTGCAACCTAGGCTCAACCTAAAATAAAATTATAACGCAGTGATTAGAGAAAGCTCAGCATCTCCTGTGGCTCTTGGCACATGCAGCCAAAAGACTAAGAAGTGGTAGAAAGATAATACTAGTTTACAGGCCTTCTTCATCTCCACAAGAGGATCTGGAATTATATCCCTATAGCCATCAGGATCACGCAGGTCTGTAGTCCTTTTTCAAGTCAGCAAAGAGTTGAAGATTCACCTCTTTGAAGAACACTACATTGTGTCACAGTAAACGGTCCACCTCCCGTTCTGAACCCAGCACTCCCCAACTAGATTCACTCTCCTTTTTTTATCCCTGCCTATGATCCTGCAATAAACCACTACTGGTTTTAGGCTAAGCGTGCCCTATGCAAACACCACAAAATGAAATGGACGCTTGGAAGGATGTGCATACTGAAACTTGGATATTGATAAAAAAAACAGTGATTGTTGAATACATTTTTTAGTTCAGCAAAAACATTTGATATGGAAAGCAATTTTCAAACATGTATAATGCAAGCATGTAATATGGTCAACCCCATGTGAACAGGCAAATTGAGAGATGTGGGGGGAAATATTTGGGAAAAGCAAAAAAAAAAAAAAGTATAGCTGGCCCTACTCGGACTCCATTCTTGGAAATGAATAAACAGTGGCAAAATTCTATTGCCAAAACTTAAATCCTTGAATCGCTTCTACCAAAAAATATTATCGCCAACTTGATGACTTTAAAAGCCCTGAAAAATGATTTGTTTAAAGGTCACCTTAAAAGCCATGAACCACATACAATTCACAACAACCAAGTATACGCCAATATATATATTTTGTAGTTACTGGTCTAAGTGCTATTGTAGCTCACAGTTCCTTGTTGATGCAAAGCTCTCTGCCACTTTGATGGTAACACGGGTGTTTTAAAATACGCTTATAAATAGAAATTAAATAAAAGCTAAAACCCACTCTTAATAGCTTTTTCTATTTTGTGAGATACTGGTGGCTGTTTATCTCCAAGGAGATGTTGCAGAATCCAGAAGATTACTTCCTCCTTTAAATAATCATCATAAAGAACAGAATCTTTTAAATAAATGAACAGTATTCCCTCGCAAATGTACAGTCTGTTCCAAATATTGAAATCTCCTGCTGCTCTTGAGACTAGGGTTTTGGTGTTATCTTCTCTGAAGGTGGCTACTTCCCCTCTCTCGTGTGGTGCTGGTCTCATTTTCTGCCTCTATTCGAAAGCAACTCTACCCAGAATTGAAAACTTGATGCCCACGTGAAATAGTCACTTTAGTCACCTTAGGTTTGACTTGCAGAGTGAAATATTGTTTTAAATGTTGCAAAATTGCAGCAGAGTTGCATTTGAAATGCCACATCTGCTGACGCATGCCGAACTCTCCTGGGAGGTCTGTATAGAGAAGAGCCCATTGAAAGGACGACCCAGTGAAAGATGTTACAATAGAGCTCAAACCCCAGCAGACATCTTCAAACAAAGCAGCAGTCTTGAATGTTTTATTGGTGATTGTTAGTGATGCACGACCTGGGTGATACCTTTAAGTACAGTATTTGTAATTTGAAGTGACTGTGCAAAAAAATGGTGGACCTGGCCTGGCAGGTTGGACTGGGCCGTTCCCATTTGAAGGGGGGAGGGGGAAAGGGTGGTGGGGTAGGGAGGGGAGAATCAAGCCTAGAACATACCCATACTTACATAATGAACCCCTGAATACAACACAACCCAAGACCAGTTTCGCCCTTATTATGCTTCATCAGTCATAGCTTGATTCATGCTTTTCAAGACGATAGCCTCATTCATGCTAGTATAAGGAAGAACATACTAGAATTCTTGATAAAGTTTTGATAAAGTTTTGAATGTTCTAAGAGAGCACGGTATGACTGTGAAACTACAAAAGTGCAAATTATTCAATGAAATGAAATACTTAGGGCATTATTTGACATATGATGGTATGAAACCCAAGGATGATCTTTTGCTAGCTATAAGTAAGGCACGTATGCCAAGGAATGTGTAACAAATCAAATCATTTTTAGGATTGTATGAATATTACTCACGGGTTGCAGAAGGATATGCAGTGGTGACTGAGTCTCTAAAAAAATTGCTTCAAAAAGAGTTACATTTGAACGGGGTGAAGAACAGGATAGTTACTTTGAAAAGACGAAAACAATTATTATAGAAGCACCTGCACTTACACCGTTTCAGGAAGGTTTGTCTTGTGTTATTACTGTTGATGCCAGTTCAACTGGAATTACGGCAGTTTCGAGTCAGAAGGTGAAAGACAAGGAGCACACTATTCCTTTTGCTTCTAGATGTTTAATAGGTGCTGATTTAAAGTATAGCACAATTGAACATGAAGCAATTGCTTGTGTATGGGCTACTGAACATTTTTCAACATAGGTTTGGGGTTGCACAGATTTGCTTTGCACAAATTACAAACCATTGCAATATTTGCTCAGTGATAATGAGTTGGGAAAACATTCTCCCAGACTGGTATGCCTGAGTCAAGATTGCAAGAGTTTAATTTTGAAATAATACATATTTCGGGCAAAGAGAATGCTACAGACGATTTTTTATCTCGATTTCAAGCAAGAAGGTAGATTGTGTTACTCCAATTAACCTCTTGCATGCGAGGGGCCGTCCGACGTCACGGCTGTCCGATCTGCGCACGCACGGAATTCACCCGCAACACAACGGAATGTGCGCTGCGGTGAAGCAGGAAGGACGATGTTGAATGTGTTGTTGGTTTTATTGATGGAGTTTCAATCATAAGTGGGGTGACTTGTGAGGAAAATTGGTTACAGAAATAGACAATAAGTTGATTGAGGTAAGGAAGCATATAAAACATGGATGGCCAGGAGAAAAAGTTCTGTTCAATAATTGGCAAAGTTTTTGGAAAGTGCAAGATGAGGTCAGTGTTGAAGGTATTTTCGTGATGAGAGGGGTACAATTGCTACCTCCAAACAGTTTACATAAGAAGCTTATTTGCTTTGGCACACGAAGGGCATCGAGGTGTAACATCTACAAAAAAATAATTAGGAGAACATTATTGGTGGCCGTCCATGGACTCTTCGTTTGAAATATTCATTGTTTGTTGTTTATGAAGGAAAGCTGACAAAAGTGTTGGGGCACGAGACTCTCCATTCCGATTATCCAATAACAGCACTGGAGAAACTGGCAATCGATTTTGTGTTCCAAGGAGAAAATAATTACATAATTGTTTTGGTGGATTATCATTCAAAATTAGTTCATCATTCATGGATCAGGACGTCTAAAATAAATCTGTTACTGACTTTCTTGAAAGTGTGTTTGTAATTGAAAGATATCCCAAGTTTTTGGTATCAGATAATGGGGTGCTGTGTGTTTCAAGAGAAATAAAAGAGTATCTTGCAGTTACAGGTATTCAAAAGATCACTGTGGCTTTATATAGTCCACAAAGTAATGTATTGTTGGAGAGAGTTAACAGAATTGTTAAGGATACCACATAATTAGATGTCAGTGATCAAATCGATTTCAGAATTGCGTTGAGACACCGGTTTTGGAATTTCAACAGAATGCCACATTCCACTCTTGAATTTAGTCCATATAAGCTTCTTCAACTAAAGGATCTTACATCAAAGTTCTGTCCTGTGTATAGCCATGATAGACGAGGAGAATAGTGCGAGGACTGAGTATGTGTATAACAAAGTAAAGAGATATTAGGAGAAAAGTAAGCTTCGTTATGATATCACATATTGTGTTAAAGCTCAGAATTTTCATAATGGTGATTTGGCTTGAATCCAGAAACCAGTGTTGGTTGGATAATCTCTCTCTAATTTTTCAATGACACTCATATCATGAATTTAAGCAAAGGGTATGCACAGGTTGAGAATGGAACGTGGTGGAGTAAGAGGAATGCTGTAAAGGTCAGAGAGAATGCAAATAATAATGGTTTCAATGAGTTTGGGAATGTTAGTACAGGCTTGAGAAAGTGTGACTGAAATTAAATGAAATGAAAAAGATTTATAAAGCACTCTTAACCAGAGGGTATCAAGGCGCTGCATCAAAGAACGCCAGAACTCTATCGAAGAGAACCTACCCCAGTGAGAAAAGGAAAGATGATACAGAACCTGCAAAAACTAAAAAGAACGAAAGAGTACAAATAGACTATGAGATTCTGGAGAATAAAGCCTAGGACATAAAGAGGCAAGTTTTTAAATGTTGTCGAATAGAAACGAAAGACTCAGTCTCAGCAATATAACTTGGTAGGGTATTATTCCATAACATTGGCAGCTGCCACAGAAAAGTAGCATGCGTCCCATTTTGCTTTTCGAAATTTGTGAACTATACCTTTCTTTCTAGAGGCTGATCTTAAGTGCCTGGTCACCCTATACAAATGAAAGGCAGACCTGATAGCCACTGACCCTTTGCCATGAAGAGCTAGGTATACTACACTAAGCGCCGTAAAGATCATACGCTTCCTACTTGCCAGCCAGTGCAAGCTTCGAAGGCCTTCTTTCACCGTAGGTATTTTGGGGTGTTAAGAATAAGGCATGCAGCTGCACTTTGCACCATCTGGTGCTTGTTCAGAGAGTAACTGTAGATATTGAGGTACATAGCACTACAGTAATCTAAACACGCGGTCACCAACACAATTACCACTAATTTGTGAACTTCCTCAGGAATAAAAAGGAAAATCTTCTTGAGGGTGCTGATGATGAAAAAGCAACTGCTTGTTGTGCGATTTACTTGCAGATTAAAATTAAGAGAGATGTCCATTAGTACTCCAAGATTCATAACTGATTCTACAGGGGTAGGGAGGGTCCCCATGATTCCAGCCACCATAGCTCTGACCAGACTGACTGCTTGGCTCCAGAGATCATAACTTCTGTTTTGTCAGCGTTTAACTAAAGGAAATTACTCGCCATCCAGAGGCTCACATCACTCATGCATAGTTTACATCTCTCTACCGTTTCAGGTAGATTATCAGTGAAATACACAATATTTTGTGTATCGTCGGAATATGACAACACCTAGGAACCAAAAGATCTCACCAAGGTTGCCAAAGGCAGAATGTACAAATTAAAAAGTGTGTGAAGAGGCGTGGAGCCCTGTGGCACTCCGCATGGGAGACTAGAAGCCTTGGCGCTGAACTGATCGCAGCGTACAATCGGACATCTTAAAAACCAGAAAGGAATGAAGCAATGCCGGGCGCCTTGGCACCCACCCCTACTTGGTGAAGCCTTTTAACCATGTTTGAGGGAGAAACCGTGTCAAATGCTGCCAACAAGTCCAATAGGACCAGGACGGCTGGCCCACCCTGGTTGACCGACCTGCATTCTCATCATGTCAGTGACAGTTACGAGAGCCGACTCCGTTCTATGACCCTGTCTGAAACCATTTTGAGAAGGGTCCAGAAGATCATGGTCAGTAATTAACTTAACTCGTTGTTGAGATGTTTTTTAAGTATTTTCACAGGGGTGGGAAGAAGGGAGATCGGCTGGTAATTTTTCAACTCATCTGGATCTACATTTGGCTTTTTAGGAATTAGGATGAAAATAGCTTCCTTCCAGCACCCTGGAAAGACACCAGATCTCAGTATGTAGTTGAAAATGTTTTCCAGGAATTCAGCCACAACATCGGGGACCATTTGCAAGATTTTAGGAGGGCACAAGTCCGTGGGAGAACCAGACTTAATACTAATCAGTATCTCTTTCACCTGAGATGCAGACATAGGTGGAAAAGACAACAGCCGTGGTGCACCAACGTATATATCTTGAACAAGATATTCATCCTCGTATGTCTCAACAGAATAGAACTCAGAGTAAATGTCAAGAATCTTGTCCCTAAAAAACGTTGCCAAGTTGTCACAAAATGCTTAAAAGGCATTGGTCTGATGCTTATTTGAGGGATTGGAGAAGTGTTTGACCACTTTAAAAAGCTTTTTCGTAGAGTTCTTGGCTAATCAAATTTGTGATGTATAGTAAAGTGGATTTATACTTAAAATCGCCGCCTTATAAGTGGCAAGTATGGTTTTATCCTTGTCCCTCTCCTTATCCTCTAAATTAATGCACCACTTCCTCGCCTGCCTACGGCAAAGCTGTCTCAGGTCTCTAATTCATAGGAGAAATAGTGAGTCTACAAATTTGATGAGTAATTGTAATTTAGACAACAGTTTCACAAACCATTTAGGAATTGATTCTAGTTCGAATCTGAAGCAGGAGAGTAGAGAAAATGAATGTAGAAATGAGGTTTTGAACCAGGCAAGTAAGGTGAATGAGTGTAGAAATTAGACTAATGATGATTCGACTTTTGATTTGACAAAGGAGTCTTGTATAATTGATATTCTGCCTAGTGCATATAATGTGTGTGGTTCTGTTTCAGAAACAGGAAATAATGATATTGAATTATCATCTCAGTACAGGAAAACTAACTGAACCGTGAGACATCCCAAATATACATAGGATTTTGTATGTAATTAAAGATTTGTATTGATGTAGTAATTATTTGCTGAATTTTGTGTATGTTTACAACGATTTTTGCTTAGTTTTAAAAAAATATCTTTTTATTTGTTTTTCTTAATTTGTTCAAAGGGGGAGGTATGTTGTATTTGGAGGTTTATGTAAGTATGGTATGTTCTAGTGCAACTCAGAAAACACATGAATGGCAATACGAAACAGGTAATGTACATGATAACCTGTCCTTGCAGTCTCACATGCATAGATAGGCATGACAAGCAGGAAAGTGAGCACATGGATATGCAAACATATAAGTAATATTCGCTGCAAATGCAATACCAACCAAAATAGCAACACTAGGCACTCCATAAAAGGTCTCAAATGGGTCATCCTAGAAGAGGTTATCACGGTAAGCAGACATCTGGAGAAACTCCTATGTCGTCTTACAAACAAGGACTGTACGATGACACCCCATGGTGGAATATTTTGTATATTACTTACACTGACTAGTACTTATCACACTTTTTGACATTACGGACGGCAGCGTAGGGGGGACCTAATACACTCTTTCAGAATATCTTCACTGCGTCAAAATCTTCACTGCGTCATAATGCCACTAGACCCCTTGTGGCATCCTTCCATCTAGGTGTCCTTGACTACAGGTAAGATGGTTCCATGTGATGTCATGTATTCTAGAATAGCTAATGTGTCAGTTAGACTGTAAGCCACGTTGTGTGTAGTAGCATCTCTTGTACCTGCTTGTCATTAAATGAATTTTACTTGAACTGCACATTGTTGTGCAGTACTTACAACAATGGCGACATGATGGGATAACTTAAAGAAGATGCTCGGAAGGCATAAGGATTTATTTACAAATTGAAAAGAAAACTGGGACCGACAATCCTGATGTTTTTCTCGACACTTTATCTGATCTAGACAGATACTATCAACCCACAGTCTGCCTTGGCATCAGCAGATATGATTTTTTTCAAAGAAAACAACTAAAGTCTGAGTCAGTAGAAGATTACGTATCTGCATTAAAAAAACGTCAATCAATTGCCAATTTGAAAATCTGCACGATAGTTTTGTCAGAGATCAACTTGTAATGCATTGCAATAATTTGTCTATTCAGGAAAAATTGTGGGTGTGTGGGGATTCTCCCTTGAATGAAATTGTTGCCATCATTAAAAAAGCGGAGATGTCTAAGAGATGTGCACAAGTTGCTCTTAAGAAAAATGAGGAAAACAATGTTGTAGCTAATATTCAAACGAAAGCAAGATCAGACAGTAAGAAAATTGATAATTCTTTCAATAAAAGCGACAACAGAAGGAGTAATTTTAGAATGAGAAATTATCCGGACAACAAGAATATATGCTATAGATGTGGGTGCAGTGGTCACAATGCATTTGAAAAGTGGTGTCCTGCTCTTAAATCAAAATGTACTTATTGTGGTGTTTTAGGCCATTTTTCGAAAGTTTGTAGGAGAAGGGTGAACAAGAACAAGAAAAAACATATCAATTGTGTGGATGATAAGGACGTAAACAATAGCAATAATGAATCTTCGTCAGATGATGATGTATTGTGCATACTTGATGCTGATGATCTTAACAATGTTGTTTTAAATATAAATACGCCAAGTAAGAAGAAACCTGTTTGTGATATCAACATTGGAGGTGTAGACATCCAGATAGCGGCAGATTCTGGATCTCCATATACTATTGTGCAAAGAGCGGTATGGGACAAATAATTTGAAAGAACTATCAGGAAGGAACTTAAACCTTCAGATATACATCCCGTGACATTTACTGGAGAAGAAATTCCTATGGTAGGTTTTGTTGAAGACATTTTCAAATTTAAAGGCAGATCTACCATAGGAAAACTATATGTCGCTGAAAAGGGTACTTCCGTGCTTGGTTGGATAGATCAGGGTGAATTAGGAATTATTTTAAATCCAAAGGCAGCAGATCAAGTTATGGTTATCAATGCTTTTAACAAAGAATTTAATGAGAGCATAACAAAGCAGTTTCCCAAGGTATTTACTAGTGAAGTGGGGAAGTTGAAGGGCTTTACTCACAAAATAATTTTGAAGCAAAATGCAAGTCCTATCTGCCACAAAGCTAGGAACATTCCTATGAGCATCAGGGATGATGGTTTGAGTGAGTTAGAAAAAGGAGTAAAAAAAGGCATTATTGAACCTGTAGAGTGCGCGGAGTGGTTGGCCCCCTTGGTGATTGCGCGCAAACCCGATAATCGGTTGCGCTTATGCATTGATTTGAGGGATCTCAATAAAAATATTATTATTGACAAATTTCCCCTGCCTAAAATTGACAAACTTTTATCCCAAACAAAGAATGTTAAGTGGTTCACAACAATAGACCTGACATCAGCCTATCATCAGGTTGAATTACATGAAAGCAGCAGAAGCTTGACAGCATTTATAACACCTTTTGGGTGTTACAGATTTATAGGAATGCCATTTGGTCTAGCTTCTGCTGCCGCCGTGTTTCAACGGTTGATGCATAAATTATTTAAAGGGATAAAAGGCATCACATACTTTCAGGACGATATATTGATTATGGGAAGGGACTTAAAAGAACATGATGAAAGATTGAGAATTGTTTTGGAGAAATTAATGGAGAAAGATTTGACAGCTGAGTTAAAAAAAAGTGTACATTCAGAATGAATTCTGTAACATATTTGGGACACCAAGTCAGTTGTAATGGAATTTCTCCCAAAAAGAAATTGATGGAAGCAATTCAAAAGGCACCCTCTCCATCTTCCAAAGATGAAGTAAGATCCTTCCTGGGCCTAACCGAATTTTATTAAAAATTCGTGAAGAATTTTGCTAGCAAAACATACAATTTAAGACAACTTCTGAAAATCAAGAGTGAATTTGCATGGAATGATGAATTGGAGCATGATTTTCAAGGAATTAAAACTGACCTTACTAATGCTTTTCCTCTCCAAGCCTACGACAATTTAGCTTATAGCATCATCACCACGGATGCAAGTGATAAAGGATACGGGGCAGTTCTGTCACAAATAAATGAAGGAAATAAAGAAATAACTATAGCATTCTCTTCTCGATCACTATCTCCTGCAGAAACAAAATTCTCCGTGATAAAAAAGAAAATGCTTGCGTCTGTTTAGGCCATGACTAAGTTTAGACAATTTGTGTGGGGGACAAGATTCACTCTTCGAACCCCTACTTAAGGTTTTAACTTCTGATGGAATACTCAAAGTTACACCCCGCATAGTAAAAATGAGTCTGAAACTGTTAGACTTCAACTATGATGTGGAATACCTTCTTGGAAGGAATAATCAGGTGGCTGAAAATTTGAGTAGATCACCTATTCATTAAGATACTATCGCGGTTGATGAAGTTGAGAGTTTCAGTGTTGCAATTGTTATGGATGACACAAATGCCATATCTAAGGAAGAATGGGACAGCTGATTTTCACAAGATGCTGATCTAGCTAACATTACCAATTACATTTCTGGAGGTTGGCCTAACAAGAATAGTCTTCATGGGGATGTAAAAGCTATGTGGGAAATTCAGGATGAATTATGCTTAAATGACAATGGTTACATCTGTAGAGGTGAAAGAATTGTTGTACCTCCTACCTTGAGAATGAGTATTTTAAAAATCAATCATGAAGGCCATTTAGGAATTTCAAAACTTAAGTCAAGAATTAAAATGCAATATTGGTGGCCTGGCTTAGATAAAGACGCTGACAATTTTGTGAGAGACTGCACTGTTTGTAACAATTCTGACAAGCCATTAAAAACATTGAGACCAACACTTGGATTGAGATCTATTCCGAATAATCCTTGGGAAAATCTTTGTATGGATTGGTTAGGTCCTATTGAAGACAAAGACGGAGACATTAAGTACATTTTAGTGGTGACTGATGAATTTTCAAAGTGGCCTGAGATTGCTATTACAAACATTTTTGATTCAAAACATGTAATTAATTTTCTTCAAACTTTATTCATGCGTGAGGGCATACCGAAAGAAATTTTAAGTGACAATGGTCCACAGTTTTCATCAGAGAAATACATAAACTTTCTGGGAAGGAATGGTATTAGCAAAAAATGTACACCAATTTACAATCCAGCTGGAAATGGCTGTGTAGAAAGATTTAACAGTGTTATAATGGGAAGTGTTCAAGCTGCAATCAGCGTTGGCAAAGATTGGGAGAAGGAACTGCTTTGCACATTGTGGGCGTATAGAATTACTCCTACTGGAACAGGATATAGTCCTTTCAGAATTCTAAGGGGAAGAGAACCATTTTGTAAGGATAATGTAGCTTGGCAAGAAAAGGAAGAGGGATTGGGTATCATTCCACCTGTAATTATTCACCTGTACTTATCTTATTCCATTCCTATTCCATTTGTACAAATTTAAGGTTTGATTTTACTTATTCATTGTTTCCAGTATATTTTATTACTTGATTATTTGATTATTATTATTAATATTTTAGATGTATGTAAAGGAAGGAGATGTGGCATCCTTCCATCTAGGTGTCCTTGACTACAGGTAAGATGGTTCCATGTGATGTCATGTATTCTAGAATAGCTAATGTGTCAGTTAGACTGTAAGCCTCGTTGTGTGTAGTAGCATCTCTTGTACCTACGTGTCATTAAATGACTTTTACTTGAACTACACATTGTTGTGCAGTCCTTACAACACCCCTATGGTTTTATTAGCCGCGCACTATACATGGCACACAACATTGGTCATCTGGCAATGACTCGAGTTTAACAAAGTTTTATCATACCCCTCGTAATGTATGAGCCACCAGACACTGGACATCGAGTGCCAACTCGTATTCTATCATTTGAGCACTATTTGTAGACATAGAGCGCTCGCAAGACGCAGTAAATCATAGCAGCGGGAGGCAGGACTACATTTCCCCGACACTGTCCGCCCCACATGACACAAAATGCACCATTACTAGTGGAGATGGCACCCCACACTTCAGAGCTCTTGTTACCCATTCGGCTCAGATAGGTGCCTGTAATAACACATTCTAAGCGCTAATTTATTGCCATTTGAGTGTCTGGAATATTGTAGGCATTCATGAACATTTCTCGCGGGAGACAGAACTACATTTCCCTACCTCGCCACCACATGTGACGCTATAATAGCCAAACACAGAGAGGCAGCACCCTTCAGAGTACCTCAAACCCAAGGGGCACTGACTGACGATCTTGGGAGGCGGGACTACATTTCCCAGCCACCCTCTGTCATGAGACACGAGAGTCATATGATGCCCGATGACAGTATCCGCACTCCATTTAAAAAGCTGCAACGCCCGAGGGTGGCCAACATCTAAGGCGTGCAGGGAGCCAAGTAGGTGTAAAGTGAGGATAATGTCCCCTGAAGAAGTGCAGGTTTTTTTCTAGAATATGTGGTAACTGGAGGCAAACCGCACACCGAAAAAAGGGGGATCAATAGCCAACTATCTCTATCTCCTCAGTGAGCGACTATAGGGATCGCCCTACCCCACTACCTTATGAGGCCTAACTAAAATATAGGACATGTAGGTCATAGGAGAGACCTTTTTATCTACACTTGTGCGTGCATGCCGAACACTTCTTGTCATTTTATTTGCCTTACTATGTGTGCTTTTAAATGTATACCCATGTACAGTGAACCCTGTTAGCGTGACCTCACATGCTTACATGTCTTGCTGCACATGTTAAGCATGTTGTGCCACAGCATGAGACAATATACTTTAAGGTGGCAAAAGGCAGACCCCTAACAGAAACAAAAACTTATTTTCTCTTTCCAATCCCGAGACAATAAAGAGGAAAAGGTCCATTATGGTCTGTATGTTGCATGCTTCTTCATGTTGTTTGCCTGATTTAACTAGTCGAGAGTTGGAAATACCAACCATGTATCGTAGGGATGCAACATATTATTTGGTCCTGATGACAGCCTACTGACCCGTAATGGCATACAAAAGGCTGAAGCATGTTGACCCACTGATGTTTTAGGTCATTATAAGGGGGTCCGGATCCGGAAGGCAATTCTAATACATTTATAATCCCTCATTCTTAGCAAAAGAGCTCCACTTACAAACTGCGACAAGTCCACCGACCTACTCACGCTAGGTGTAGTGGGTGAGGATCCAATGATGAATCATGCCACAGGTGTTACCTGTGGGTGAGGATCCCACTAAAAAATCCAAGAAATGCCAGGATGGCACTAATTTACCTGGGTGTGGATCTTCCACTATTTTGAGGTATGCAAGGACCCTGCATCTGATCTCTCAGATTGAAGAGATCATGATAGCAAAGGTTAACCTTCATTTGGGTAGTTACCTATGCTCTAGTGCAGACAAGGTCAGTAGAATGTTGTTATGGAATGTTAAGACATTGTTAAACAATGTTGAAGGCAAACTGTCATTTTGCTCAAAGACCAGAAACCAGTGTGGAGGACTCTTTCTAATGGCTGGAGTTTTACTCTATACAAATAAAGTTGAAATTAATATATTTGATGTGGAAGTTGTATTTAACAGGTTGCTTGTGTTCTGGTTCAGGAAGGACATGGTCTGGCAGTTCCATTTAGAGAAGGTTAAGACTGACTTGAATGTGGCTGGGTCCAAATTGAGGTGGGATAGAGTGCAAAATAATTATTATGTGGTCACATAAAGAGGGGGCTGGAACACTACCATTTTACATGCTCACGTTTAAAGTTGATATCTTTCTTAAACGTTCACACTAGACAAAGATTTGCTTGCATGCCTGTATGGGATAATATTCTCTGAAATTACTTTGCCTGCATTTACACTTCTTCATAGGTATCTTATCAGACTACCTCACTATCAGATTATCTCACTACCCTCCAGGAAATCCTGTTACAAGCTTTAACCAACAATGAGGTTTCTTCTCCCTGGCTAGGGACACCTAACAAGTGTCACTACCTCCAGTTACGTCTGCAAACACCATACAATCGTCATGTATGACTACACAGAGTTCACCTCTACAAGCAGGCAATGATGGTGTTTACGAAATCCCACCATTAGAGTCATCTGCCAGGTTTATACAGCTCCACGAGCCTCCCACGTTTGTAAAAACAACCTCTGGCTATTTTGTCAACATTGATGACTTCTCTTCAGATTTGCCAGACCAACCTCCACAGAGGGGACCACATGAAATTTTCATTTGGCTCAAGAAGACATACTTTGTCCCACCATGGATATACATTTTGATTACAATTAGGCTACTTTTCCTCTTAATTTGGATTGGTTTTGTGACTGTCTTTTTCCTGCTCCTGAATGGACACTATCTCCCAGAACGCTATGCTGATGAACTCCTAAACAAGGTTTTAAAACCCCATTCTTGTTCATTGTTGGGATAAGATACCTTACGATATATTTGAACCTACAGAGACCTCCCACATGCTTTCCGTATTTCCTTACATGACATCATGACTTCTGGCACTATCTCTGATGATTGGGACATTTACACAGTACCTGAAATGCTTGATGATCTTGGGCCAGATGTACGACAGAATTTTGCATGCGCAAACAGCTTAGCGATTCACACATGCAGAATTCCTCTTGGCCATGTACTAACACTATTTTGTAACGCGCAAATAATTTGCGACTCGCAAAATAGTGTTTTGCGACTTGCTATTAGGAAGGGGAATTCCCTTCCTAATAGCAAGCCCACAACCATGTAAGAATGTTTTGCAACCGCAATTGCGGTCGCAAAACACTCGCAGTTTACTACCCTCTTCAAGAGGGTGGTAATGCAGTCGGCAATGGGAAGGGGTCAAATGCAGGAAAAGATATTTTTTAGGGGCAGGCAATGGGCCCAGGGACCACTATCTGCCCTTAAAAAATTTAACCAAAACATTTCATTAAAAAAAAAATGCATCCAGTTATCCTTTACGGAAAACGGGCTGCGTTTTAAAAAAAAAACTGCTTTATTTAAATGCATTCCCAGACATGGAGGTCTGCTGAGCCCAGCAGGCCACCATACCTGGGAGGGCCTGCCATTCTCAATGGGGTCGCAAATTACGAGTGCCTCATTAATATTCAGGAGCCTCGCATTTTGCGACCCCTTTGGGAATCGCAATCAGTGTCTCTGACACGGTTGTACATTGTAAGTTGTGAGTCGCATCGAGCGCAAATTGCAAGTCGCAATTTACACTGGTTGTACATCTGGTCCTTAGAGCATTACACTGTATTTATTAGTAAAACATTGTCTGATGGTACATCTAATGATGATGACCATTATGGTCATCATTATTTACATAAAGCAAGTGCTCCACGTGCAGTATTTAATTACACCTAATGGGAACACTGTCCTACACCACTACAGGGTAGCTTGAAGACATTTGCACAGAAGTTTGCATATTTTTCTGGTCTCAATCTAGTCGACCCAGAGTCCTATTATTATAAAATTACACCTTCCCAAGTAAAGAAAAAATATGCTCACTGACACCAAGTTTGCATCTTTCATTTCCCAGTTGTCAACACAAGGGTACGGTATGACTTTTGGAGACAGAATAACGTTTTTAAATCTATATGGGGAACTAGAGATTGAAAGGTTCAGGGAAACTAGGCTTTATTTAGAGCATGCCTCATACCAAAACAACTAATTTTCCTCAATAAAACTGTGCAGCAGATGTCCTATCTCAGTCTGTCCAAGATAAAGGATCTATATACACCAAAAATTCCCACTTTTGCACATTTTGAGAATTGGAAGCAATTCACAAATTACACAGAGGGCTCATTCGACATCATGCTTAGAAATGGGACACACAATTCTTCAAGTTCTAGTTCAGAGTGATAGTTAGTGTGGCTGTTAGACACTAACGGATGTCGACACGTTTTCTCTACAACACAAAAGGATTCGCAATAAGTAGGTCAGACCCACGTTACAGACAGACAACACTCAGGAGTCAGGGCTCGAAAAATACGCTCTCTATATATGCTTGGGAATGCAAAGGTTCACTTCATGGACAAAGAACTGCTGGGTGGTCCCTTAAAAACTTACTTGCACAGATGCCCTGTGCAATTGCTGTTGCTGCAAAGGCCTTCCAGGGATGCTTCAGCTCCTGGTGTTTTGAATCCTGGCTCATCCTCTGGGGATGCATAACTGGTTGTCACACCTTCAGCGGCTGCTGAGGGGGGATGGATTTAACATGTTTGTTCATTGGAACTGGTGAGAGCGTACCAACAGAAACATCGTCTGTGGTGGCTGGGAACGGGCAATGTTTTGTCTACTCCTCGTAACATTGAAACAATCTGGCAGTTTCAAGCAGGGAATTGTTTTTTATTTGGCCATATTTTTACTTGCTCAATTGCTTTTAAATGCAGACATTTTATTCACTTTTTATATTGATTTTTAATACAATTTGGCTTTCCTTATGGTTTTATTATGTAAGAGTTCGATGCATTAAGATTTTAGGTCTTATTCCATATATCTTTTTCGCATAATTTTTAGGAATCTTTTAGTCACCTTACGTCCAAGGAGTGGGTATTATGTGGTCACATTTGGCACGGGAAGGAACATCACCATTTTACATGCTCACATTTGAAGTTGATATCTTTCTTGAACGTTGACACTTGGCATTCATTTGCTTGGTTGCCTGCATGAGATAATATTCTCTGAAATTACATTGTTTACATTTACACTTTTTCGTAGGCATATTAATTATCAAAACCTTGAACATTCTGTACGAGAGCTAAAGTTCACTGCACAAAATATTGTTGTTTGTTATTGTCCGCTCTGCGACAGCTCTGTAAGGATAGAATCAATAATGGCGGTTTGACTGGGACTTCGGCATGGCAACATGAGTGAAGTTTGTTATATAAACAACATCACTCCCTTTTCTAGTGAGAGGAGCATTTTGCTGACACTGTTGAGGCCAGCCCATGCTGGAATTCCAGCTCAGCTGAATCCTATTTACCTTCTGAGAAGGATGGTACCCAGCTCTACACCAAGACGAGCTCCTAGATGAAACATACCCACAGGTAACTGGGGAGTTAGATCACTCTCAGGGATTCTGGCAGATTCACTCACCCTAGGCACACTAGGATAGGGAGTGCTAGGTAGGAGCAGAACTACAACTATACTCGTATCTAAACATATATTCTGTGTATCAGCACAATGGTTGAGCTATTTTTTTTTTTTATTTACCATTCTTGTGATGCGGATTCATCTGTCTTTTATTTTTTGATTTTGTTTCCTTCTATTAATAATTACAAGGAACATATTTCACACAAGAATCGTATTGCTTCAATAAATGTTTGAAATGTTAATTCAGGTATTTCTTGTGTCTCCCTTTGGGAATGCATGAGTTACCAAACAAAAGTGATGGACATGGCTCTTTAGGCAGGGTTATCCCCACACTTTTTGCCTTCTTCCTCCTTTTTCTCTGACCCTCTTTTTGTTGGTTTTAGGACTCTGGGCCCTTTACCACTGCTAATCAGTGCTAACACACATGTGCTGTCCCCTCTAAAACATGGTGGGACTATTTTACAACTATTTTGCCAATTTTATTTACTTGCAAGTCTCTTGTAAAGTGATATCCGATATCCCCAGGGCCTGTAAATTAAATGCTACAAGTGTGCCTGCAGCACTGCTTATGCCACTCACTGGCGTAGCCTTTCAAAACAGTCTCAGGCCTGTCACTGCAGTGCCTGCGACCGCAGTTTATTGCCACATTGACTTGGCATTTAAAACTACTTATATGTAAACAAATGGAGACAGCGAGGATAGTAATGGGGTAAATCCCTATTCCCTAAGATAATGTACAACAAACACAGTGGACGTACCCACTAGCAAATGCGACTCATTGATATTTTTATGAGTGCCAGAAACCCATTAGGTTTATTAAAAGACCCCTCACCCATCAACCTAGTTGGTGGCATGCTTCATCTTCAGGCTCCCAACTGGGTAGCAGAATGCCACCCAGTTGTGCTACAACACCTGATTACAGCGTAGCTGGATTTGTGTGGTAGTGTGATGAAAATGTGGTGCAAATTAAAATTTTCTCTGGGAATCCTTACTGAATAGAGCTTTATTCTCAGTGGCCCAAGACAAAGTTAAAAAATAGGAGAACAACTGAGATAAATTGATCTTTTTTTAAATTATTTGTTTATTGATTTGCAACAGATTACACAACAGAAACAAAAGGCGCAATGCGCCAACCGTTAGCCAGTCACATCAGATTTACAATACTTAATTTAGATTCAAATGCAGTGTCTTTCTGTCTTAGCACAGCAGCGTGTTCTGTAGTACATCATTACTTCATACCAGATCTTGGACATATTATATTGCCTTTACAGTACGCAACATCAGGGGAATACACATCAATGCAACCTTGTCCTCATAATGGCGCATGCCAGACCTCTTAGTACAATACACAGCAGCAGATACATCACCCATGTAAGGTACCAACGGTCCTCCACCCTCGCCAGGCACCTACAAGAATATCATTATTTCGATTCAGCTCCCCTCCACCTCATGTACTCCAGGACTTTCATCTTGTTTAGCCTGGTTGTCTGTCAATCGTGTCCAATCTAAAAAGGGCTCCCATATATCAACCGAACGGGATGTGGAGGGCAACTGATCCCAAAACAATTCTAATTGTGTGTGCCCATAGGTCACATCCGTTAACCAACTTTTAAAATCTGTAACCCGCCTCCTGCCCCAGCGAAGAGCAATCTGTCTGCGTGCATATAGCAACAGGAGTGCATGTAACTTACGTCGTTTGGGAACCGTATCAAGCAAATATCCCAGAAGACCCAGCAGGGGTGAAGGTGGATCTGTTCTGCCAATTATTTGATTTACTGCTTTAAATATCTCGCCCCAAAACAACTGTAAATGCGGGCAATCCCAAGCCACATGCAAGAAGGTGGTCTGATCGTATCCGCATCTCCAACAACGCGCATCCTCTCGTAAGCGCATGCGATGCAAGCTAATCGGCGTTCAATAATATCTATGTAGGAATTTGAAATGTATCAGCCTTAAACGATAGTTCGGGGACAAAACAGCGAGTTGACCCCAGCAATATTCCCATTGTTCCTCCGTCAACTGTGGGTCTAGTTCCCCATTCCAGAGCTCCAAAGATTTGGGCTTCAGAATCAGGCACTCAGATTGCATAGTCGTGTAGAGCCTAGTGACTAGTTTCCTAGATGACTTTATTTTGAGAACATTTTCATAGCTAGCATAGTCGGTGGGGCCTCAGGGAATCCCGGATATAGCACACGGCATGCCATGCGTATCTGATGGTATAAAAACTTTTCAGCAAATGGTGTCACACGATCTTCGTCCTCTAAAGAAGGCGATCGGAAATTGCCGTCTGGGTAAAGGTCAGCGTACCTGTTTAACCTCATGGCGGTGAGCAGCACCTTGCTAACACCTTTCTCCATACAAGGCAGTAAAGGGTTACGCTCCAATATCATTGATGGTGCATATAGTGCCTGAACACCCGCCCTTTTCTGCAATTCACGCCACACCCATCGCAGCGTGCCCGCAGTGTCCACGTCCGTTCTCAGGCGACTCACACTCAGATCCAAAGCAACATCTAGTGGAAGCGGAGACACCGCTTTTCGCTCCACTGCAACATGGGGTTGGAATGGGGTCTCGTGTACCCAGAAATGCAGAAATTGAGCCTGTGCACATAGTGCGTACAGGTGCATATTAGGGGATCCCAGACCACCCTGCTTAAGGGTGAGGGTCAAAAGGTTCCATGATATTCTGGCTTGTTCATTGGCCCATATCAGGGCTAACAATTGTGACCATAGCAGCCCGAAGAAGTGTTTAGTAAGCGGAATTGGTACGTTTACAAATAAATAAAGAAATTTGGGCAATATAATCATTTTTGTCAATGCCACTCTACCTGCCACCGACAGAGGCAACTTTGACCAAATAGAAATCTTACTCTCCAGCCATGAATAAGCCCGGCCAAAATGTAGGTTCCATATGTCCTGCAGGTTTCTACTCAGCCACACCCCCAAGTATTTAACCTCCATGTCTTCCCACCGCAGAGGGAATTCAGAGCAAACTTCTTTCGTGCCATCAGTCAGAGGGAAAATCACTGATTTGGTCCAATTTATGGATATTCCCGCAAAGCCCCCAAATCTTATAAACTCCCGCAGTACTGGAGCAAGATTCACCTCCGGGTCAATTATGTATAGGGTGACGTTGTCTGCATATAACGATATCAAGAGGCTACGCGTGCTGAACCCTATGCTTCTGGCAGTGTGGTGTTGTCTAATTCTAGCCGCCAGTGGTTCCATAGCTATGGCAAATAGGAGTGGCGACAGTGGACACCCCTGCCTCGTACCTCTCGAGATCACGAAAGAGTCCGATACCATGCCATTCACCCTAACACGGGCCGTCGGATCCTCATATAGCAATTTTATTCTCTTCACAAATAAATGGCTAAACCCCATACATTGCAATACCACAAACGAGTATGGCCACTCTAAGGAATCGAACGCCTTAGTGGCGTCTAGAAAGACTGCCGCTGCCTGTACACTTGGGTGCAGATAATGTATAACTGAAAACAATGAGCGCAGAATATGCGATGTCGACCTCTCTGGGATAAATCCCGATTGATCAGGGAGCGCAATCATAGGTCACATTGGTTGTAAACGATTCGCCAACAATTTCGCGTAGTTCTTGACATCAACATTTATCAGAGACAACGGCCTATAGGAGTCTAGTTCTAGTTCTGGCTTATCCGGCTTCAGCAGTGTAATGATCATAGCTTCTTCTCAAGGATTGGGGCAAGATCTCTGCCTCCAAAGCCTCCTCGAAATAAATTTATATTAGTTGTCACTATGGTTGGTCTACATGTTTCAGCCTCATATAAATTAAGAAGCTTTATTCAGGACCAGGTGAATTAAGTGAGGGGGTGGCAAAAACAAGCCACCGGTTTAATTTTATCAACACTCACGCTAAGGTGTGTTGTAAATTTTGTGGTGTCTGTGTACTTACGGACCCACTGGAAAAACCTGGAAAAGAAAAAAAGAAGAGGAAGAAAAACACAAGTTACATAAAATGCAATCTTATTAATAGTATTATTATGCCACCTTCTTTATCTCTTTCGTGTCTATGGTGAAGTGGCACAGGCGTGAGTCGATCAATGGTGCCAACCTGATGGTTGGTGGTAAGGGCATACTGTTCAGGTATACTGTGCTCTGTGGACATGCGTTGATCTACTAATAGTGGTGCAGTGGTTGCATGCCATCTGGTATACCAAAAAGAAAAGAAAAAAACTAACGAGGCCCTGGAAGGTGCCACATGTGCAAAATATAGTGTCATTAGCTCTACGTTTAGCTGTTGAATACTAAAGACATTAAGATATTGTCAGTATGAACAAACCTTTACACAAGCTTTGTGTAAAAATAATAATGAGGCATTAGAAAGTACAGCATGTGTGAGGTATTGTTCCATTAGCTCTACAGTTCGTTGTTGAATACTAAACACATTTAAATATGACCGCATGAAGACGGGCGTGAATATTCGCGGACACACTTTCCTTGACTCCTGAGTTATAAAGCTGATATTATACAGCCGTTTGAATACATACAACTCTCAACCCTGAAGAAGTCCGATAGAGGACAAAACGCGTTGGCTGTTTCAATTTCAAAGAACATGAATAAGGAATAATTCTTAACATCAAAAGATCTGATCGACTTCTTTCATTTGGGAAAACAACTGTTTACTGCAGACCATTTGTAATAAGGATTTGGCTAAATGAGCTGTAAATGTTTACACTTTAACCTTCTTGAAGAGTGCAGGGCTATTCTGTTTATATTGTTCTTGAGTTATCAAGGGGCTTGTTTTTCTTGTTTCTCTATTGGGGACAAAAGGGATTGTGTCCTAAGCCCTAAGCCCTTTGCACCTTTTGTTTCGTTGAATATCACTTTTTGGGATGTTAGGACTGGTGCAGGCAATAATGCTTTGATCCCCATCTTTGTATGGTATTGTATAGCAAAGCAAATGTCTTTAACTTAATCAAAGGCGAGACCTATTGCATTTTCAATGCTGGTTTTTCCCTTATCTTTACTTAGTCGGGGTTTGTTTTCCCTTTCCCATGACAGGGACGTGTATCTGGTAGCAATCGAAAATGGCTTATATTTAGCTTGTACCTAACCCACAAAAAGAAAAAAATATATTTAAGCCATCTCTGTTTTTTTAAAAAGACCTTGCATAAAGTCAAACTTAATTCTTTCCTTTATTTAAAACAATCTCTTTAAAAACTCTTTTTGCAAATGATCCTTTTTTCCTTACTGTGCCGTTTTCAGTTTCATTAACACACACCCCTTCTTTCTTTTAACAACCAAGTCCCTTCACACCACCATTTACTACTTCTCACTGGTTTCATGAAGTAGGCGATAATTTCATATGAGCACAAAGAGGCACTTTGAATTTCATTCCATTTGGAGGTTACTAACCGTTATTGCTTTTCACATAAAATGTTAATGATTCCGATTGCAAGGGACTGCATAGATAACATACAGGCCTTTCATTCAAAGAGTGTCTTGCAATTAAGAAAGATTGTAAGCCATAGCGACCGGAAAACGGTTCAATTTCACCAAAGCGTGCTCAATCCATATGTCTGCATCTTGATGCGGGTGCGACACAGCTGCTTAGCCTGTAACATGCCAGCCCCAAACCATTTACCCCCACTCTCCGGCTGGGACTTAATGTTTTCCTCTTCTCCTGTCCATCATGTAAGACATCTCGGCGTGGGTCGATGGACGGAGGACATTGTAATGACCTTGTGCAGCCTTTCATGTTAACCGGTTGGGCAAGAGGGATTGTTGTAAACTTATCACCACATTTCAGGTATCCGCCTCTGACATCAAATGGCGGCTCATTTCATCATTGTTTCCAGAAATATAGATATGCAACTTTTGAAAAGGCCAATAGTTTATTAGATATTCATTACAATGCTAGAGTGTAAGACAAGTACTTACACAACAGTCTGGATCATAGTAGAATGGAGGGTTTGTTAGAACAAACTGCAAAAACAAATACACTACTTCTACATTGCAAATATATGCTTTTAATCAATTCAGATGTTTGTATGATGCACACTGCATTCTTAGTTTTGAGGTTCTTTACTGTTCTACATGTCGGTATTAAGTATACGTTGTCTAGTTTTATAGTTGTAATATATTTTTTTTACACCATTTTTATTATTTTTAAAAGAAAAACAGTAGGCATATCTGAATCAAACGTTACAATTGTAGCTTCTATCAGTCAGGACGTGCAAATCGAGAATAGAGCTGCAAAATATGCATACAATCAGAAGGACAGGAATCCTTTAGCATACTATGTACTAGACAATGTTTCTTGCCCCCTTACTCCGAACCATCTCCACTATCCAATACAGGCGGCTCACACAAATAACCTCGATATGCATTCCATGCACCCCACAGTCTGACCCACTTCCGTGGGCACTTCCGATTCAAATACACATTGCGTTCCGCCATCATTGCATAATCCAAATCATTGCACCAATCCTTGAGCGCAGGTACCAGTGGGGATCTCCAGAATTTAGCTATGTTCCTCTTAGCATACATGATGCCCAACGTCATCCAAACCTGAGCAGAGTGAGACAAGTCGTTCCGTTCCCAGATATTCAACAGACAACACCTAGGATCTGGAGTCACTGATACCGTTACCACTTGTGACATAGTTCTCATGACTTTGGCCCAATATGGAGTCACGAAGGGACAATCCCAGATAGTATGGAAAAATGATCCCTCCTCCCCACATCCCCTTAAACAAAATTTATGCGAGGCTCTCCCAATCGCATGTAAAGTGGTCCTAGTGTAATAGACCCGATGAAGTATTTTCAGTTGTACAAGCCTAAGTCTGGTGGGTATAGCCATCTCCCTGGGGGAGGAGAGCGCAGTCTGCCAGTCCGCCTCATCAAACTCCCCCACGTCACGGGTCCATAAGTCCCTTAATTTCAAGGTGGGGTCAGGAAGATTATTAATAAGCTTACGATATACAAAGGATGTCGCTTTTTTAGGCATATGCTCCGTGAGGAGCCTGTCTTCGAGTGGAGTTGACTCAGGCACCACATCGCCAGACCGAATGTCTGATCCCAGGGCGTGACGTATTTGCAAATAACGGAATCGCTCCGTGAGGGCTAAATTGTATTGGGTCTGAAGTTGCTCAAAGGACAGAACGTTACCCTGTTTCCATAAGTCCCCAACGGTTGAGATCCCAATCAGGTCCCACGCTTCAAAGCCTTTAGTATGCCGTAGGCAACCCAGCCGCCGCGATGACCAAAGTGGTGTCATGAGAGTAAGTGTATCCGCGCATTTGAGCCGGGCCTGAGCAACATACCACAGCTTGACTGTGGGTGCCGTTGGACCAATCAGAGTTGAGACGCCCCTTTTATCGTAGAGTGCGCCAAGCACCCTTGCCTCACCTAAATCATATCTATCCGCCTTAAATGCTGGGTCGTCCTGAGAGGCATGTAGCCAATAATTTACAATCTTTAGCTGGGCCGCCCAATAATACAACTGGACATCTGGGAGGGCGATCCCCCCGTCGTACCTGCCCCTGACCAATTTCTGTTGAGATATACGTGCTAGTTTGTTGTCCCAGATGAGGCCCGAAATCAATGCCTCTATCGATTTAAAATATTTCGGGTAAGGGGTATTCTCGAGAACATACAATAATCGGGGCAAAGTCATCATTTTGTACAGAGCCGCTTTACCCAGAAGGGCCAAAGGCAAAGAGTGCCAAACATCAGCCCGGAAACGAGCAAGCGGGGGTTCCAAATTATGATGGAAAAAAGCATCACGATCAGGTGTGATCCAGATCCCTAAATACTTAAAAGGTCTATCCGTAATCTTCAGGGGACAGTCTGCCGGAAGCCGGGGCGGGGGACCCTTGAGGATAAATAGAACCGATTTGGACCAATTAATATTGTAGCCCGAAACCCGCCCCAAAATTTCAAAAATATTAAGGAGCATTATAATAGAACGCCACGGGAGGGTAAAATAAAGAAGAATATTGTCCGCATATAGCAACTAAGGCCCCTAACCATAGGGTCCCACCGGACCCAGGCCGCCAAGAGCTCCAAAACTAACGCGAAAAGCAGGGGTGGCAGCGGGCATCCCTGGCGGGTTCCACGGCTGAGCGGAAAATTTCTGGAAATGTGACCATTTGCTACTACATGCGCCAGCAGCTCAGCGTAAAGCAGTGCCACCCATGCACAGAATTTAGGCCCAAAGCCGAGATGGCGGAGAACCGCAAATAACTATGGCCATTCCACCATGTCAAACGTCATCCGAGCATCCAAGGACAGAATAACTGCTGGCTCTGGAAGACTCGGTATCTGTGCCAATACCGCATGTACTCGGCATAAATTAAGAGCGGTGCTTCTATTGGGTATTAACCCAGATTGGTCCAGGTGTATCAATGTCCCCAGATGTGGAGTCAGCTGATTCGCTATCATTTTGGCCAGTATTTTGGCTTCAGCGTTAAGTAATGATATCGGACGGAGGTACGGGACAGTTACATCAGAGACCCGTTTATATAATTCAATAGGGATCCCATTGGGTCCCACAGCCTTCCCAGATTGGAGCGAGTGAAGTGCCGCAGAGACCTCGTCGTGTGCAAAGTCAGAGTCCAGGAGCAGAGCTTCTTCTTCTGACAAAGATGGCATCCGTATGTCCTTAATGTAAGTCTGGGCCTCCTCCGTTGTTATAGGTGAAGTGGATGTATAAACCTGTTCATAGTAGTCAGCTAGAACATCTGTGATGTCTGCCGGAGACGTGACTATAACATTCGCCGGTGTACGAAGTTGTGCTATCGTCCTCTGCGCCCTTTCTTTCTTATCTAGCCATGCCAGAAGTTTGCCCGTCTTATCACCCTGCTCGTAAATAGTGTGTCTAGTAGTCTGAAGTCGCAGCCTGACCTGTGCCTTTTGAAATTCGGTAACCTCGCATTGTTTGAGGCGTAAACTATGCGCCGTCTCCTCAGTGGGGTCTGCCTCATGTAGGTGCTGGAGCGCTACAAGTTCCGCTTCCAGCGCCTCTAGGTCGCTCCTCATCGCCGGTCTATGCCCCGTGAAGGAGGAGATTGCCTGCCCACGCAGCACCGTCTTGTAGGCTTCCCACAGGACGCCGGGGGACTGCACCAAGCCCTGGTTCTCCTGAAAGTATTGCTTCGTGCACGTTACATTATCCTTCCTGATCGAAGGAACCTGCAAATAGCCCGGGGAAAAGGGGAAAATTCGCTTACGCACTTTTGCGTGGGAATCGTAAGTTAGATAGACTGGTGAGTGATCTGAAATATCCCTCGGTCGTATCTCTATGTCAGTCAAAGAGGAGAGACTGTCGGCGGAGACAAAAAAGAAGTCAATGCGAGATAGACTATTGTGTGCCCCCGATTGGAAAGTATATCCCCGTTCCCCGGGGTGTCTGTATCTCCATCCGTCTATCAGCCCCATTGCGTCCAAGAAACCACCCATACGGGAATCACTCGCCTCCGTCGTCCTGCTCGGGTGGCGGTCCAGCGCTCCATCCAAGACTGCGTTAAAATCACCCCCTACAATGAGTTCACCCTTAGGCAGATTCAATAAAAATGCACTAAGAGCCGGAAAAGTCACCGAGTGGAGGGCAGGGGGAGCATACACCGAAACAATATTAAATCGTGTCCCCTCCCACTGGCACGTAACAGCAGCAAACCTCCCGAGGGAGTCCTCCCACACCTAATGTATAATTAAAGGAAAGCGTTTTCGTATTAGGATACCCACCCCGCTTGAGCCCGTGGAGAATTCTGAGTGTGCTACCATTTTGTACCCCCATCGATCCATTGCCTTACAAGTCGAGCCCACCAAATGTGTTTCCTGGAGCAACGCTATAGCCGGTGCCGTGCGCCTCAAGTACTGCAATACCAAACCCCGTTTAATCCGATCTCCCAGCCCATGTAACAACGGTCCTCGGGGGCACAAGGGTCAAAGAGGGGGCAGCAGCAGAAGAAACATTAGTGCACATCAATTCCTGGTCCTCCATTACCAACAGTACAATGTATCAAGCCATTCTCGTCATCACACATCCCTTCCACCATATCAAGTGACTGCAGCCCACAACTAACACTCAAAACAGAACCCAAAAAACCCCCGCATTCCCACCCCACAATCTCAGACCTTACTGAAAACCCTTCCCACAACCCCAAACAACCACCCCGCCCTCTCCCACTCACCCCCCTCCCTGCTCCTCTGCCTGTGGATGTAAAACGACCCAGCCCCAAAATGGCAGAGTGCCTCTATCCCACCTAACCGTGCTGAAGCGCAAATGGGGGAGACCGAGCCCCCCGTCCACTGGTGATCATTACTGTCAACAATACAGCACAGCCCAAAAAGAATCCAGGTGACGCCCCTCGTAATCCTCATAACATGTCTAGGCATGCAATAAATCAAACATATTACACCTCTATAATACTACAAGGTTAACCCCGACCTAAGGATCTCACTCAAACAAGTTCTGCTACCACCGATCTCCCCTCCCACTCTACTTGCGGTCTGCCAGGATATCATGTCCCTCAGTCAACCTGGAAGCTGTTTCATTCTTGTTTATCAAGACCACTCGGCTCCGTTGTGGGTTCTGTTTCGGCTCCCTCCTCTGCCTCGCCGGGACCAACACCATTCCGTCGTCCAGCTCTCTCACGACAATTACCCCTTCAGCCACCAACGGTGGTCCAACACTCCAGCCACTCCCAGGCCGCGTCCGGAGAGTCGAAAAACCAGGGTTTACCATCCCATTCCACTCTTACCTTGGCCGGGAAGAGCATCGCGTATTTCATGTCTTTGCTACGCAGCTCTCGCTTGACCGCCTGGAAACTTCTCCTCTGTGCTTGGACTCTAGCCGTAAAGTCGGGAAAAAAAGACACCGCATAGTTGTCAATGTTAAGTGGAGGGCCGGATCTGGAGCATTGCAAAATGCTGTCCCTATCCCTGAAGTTGAAGACCCTAGCGATGATCGGCCGTGGCGGGGCCCCAGGCTTGGGCCGGCCGCCTGGCACCCTATGAGCCCGTTCTATGGAAAAATAACTGGATAGTACCTTGGGCTTCAGGTGTTTAGTGACCAGGTCTTCCACATAGAGATCAGCCGCGGGCTCCTCCGTTCTTTCTGGAACTCCCAGGATCCTGATGTTGTTTTGACGGGCCCTCCCTTCATAATCATCCAGCTGTTGCGCCATTTTGACTTGTCGTTATTCCATGTCCTCCATTTGACGCTGAAGCTCTGAGGTGTCATCCCTTAGGGCCGTTGTTGCTATCTTAAGCTCCTGCACCTTCTCGTTCATTTGTCTGAAGTCCGCCCTAAGCAGGGAGACTTCCACTGAGACGGAGTCCATAGAAGTACGCATTCCACCGATGGCCGCCAAAACATCACGAAGCGTCGGTTCCTGCTCAGCTGGTTGGGCCTCCTCCGTCGCACCCTTGTCAGACCTAGGCGAGTCGCCCTTATCTCCGCCCTTGGACCATGCAAACTTCCCTGGGCATTGCCTCTGGAGCCTCTGCCCCCTGTCGCCATCGTCTGGGGCCGCCCGTAGGTAAGTCACCGCCATGGAAGGATGGAGCCAAGGAGCAGTCCTGGCACTCCAACACTCAGCAGCAATTCCAATAGTCCGGGAGAAAATCGGGGGGAGGGGGCACCACCAAGTCCACACAGAGAGGCACTAGGCCCCCCAGGGGGTCACACCGAAGAAACAGTTCAGGCAGCAGTCCACAGGGCCCGGCTCCCCCCCCCCGCACGACGGCCGAAGCAGCAAGCTCCGCAATACACCACCGCCTGTGAAGGGGGGCAGAGCAATGTCAGGAAGTCCCTCCCAAGGGTCCACATGGCCCCACACCAGGATTCAAGGCCACCCAGACGTTAGCACAGTCCAGCTCCCCTTCAGAACAATAAAGAGGGCTAAGGTCTGCCCTGCAGTGCCACTCAGAGCGTGTCCCCAAAGCACCAGGGCCGCCCGGCCACTAAGCTCATCTCATGCAGCAGAGGGACTTCTCCAGGGGGGAAGAAGGGGGGCTTGGATCACCCCGCTGCCACCATCAGCGCTTCAGCCCTATTTTCTTGACGCCTCCAATACCCTCCGTGTCTTCTTCCCCGCCCAACTCGAGAAGCAGTGCACTCGCCGGGGGGCCACCCTCTCTCACCCCCCGCAGTAACAACGAAGCCCACCAACACAGCCGCGTCCTCGCGGGGGGGGGGGGGGCGGAAGCACACACAGTCAGCAGGCCCAAAAGCCGGGGCCTAGATTTGTGAGGCACCCGGACCGGGTCCTCCTTTGGCAGGCACTCCGCGGTCGGGGGAAAGAAAGGCCGCCCCGCCGCTCAGGGCTCCGTAGTCACTCCCGGCAGCAGCAGGGGGGGTGGTCCTGCCCTGTCCGCCTCGCTACTACAGAGGGGGGGGGGGGGTCGTCCACAATGCACAGGCCCAAAAGCCGGGGCCTAAATTCTCAAGCCGCTCCGCCCCGGGGCCTCCGCCGGCCCTATCGCTGCCTTCGGGGGAGAGAAGGGCTCCCCCGCCGGACGAAGTCTCACCCCCGCCTCCTCCGCTCCTCAGTCACCGCCGTATCCGCCACTCCACAGGCACCGCCGGGCCACCGAGTCCGCCGCGGGTCTACTGATCACTGCGGCCGGCATCCCGGGCCGCCGCTGCCATTTTCCTAAATTCGTCCCTGGGATCAGCGCCTCAGAACTTCTTCTTCTTGAAGGCGAAGGCGCCTTACGACAGATCGCTACCAGGTAGGGCAAACTGGGCAGTCACCTCCACATTGTCGCCCGCGTTTGGGCAGGATTTACTGGCTAGAGCTTCTCCGTTGCGCCGTGGGCAGGGGAGAGCTTATCTATGCCGCAGCCATTGCCTTCGGCTGCCGGCCACGCCCCCTATAGTTGTAATTTTTGAAAGCACAATCCTCTCCAGCTAAGCATCCAGTCAGAGTGCTACTGAAGACATCCTCAAATAAGCCCCATTCTAACTTTTAGATAGGGGGTAAATCTACTCTTTTGCCACAATGCTCCTTGTAGTGACACCTCTCTGGCAGTCAGAAAAAAAACTTCACCTGATGTGTCAACAACTTTTTTAGGGTTCATTTTTACTACCTCATCTGCAACATTCACAATTGCACCTAAAAAGTAGCACCACAACGGAACCCTTTTGCTAATGGTCATCTAGAAACTTAGAATCTCTTTAAAAACAAGAATTTGCCATGCAATTTGTCTAGTATTACTAAACGTTTGAGCTATTGCCGTTGCAAATAATAATGCAACACCAATAGCTCAAACTTTCAGTGATGCGAGACCTATTGCATTGCAATTGCTTGTTTAACTTTGTCCTGTGTCGCTGGGAATAAAGCTCTGTTAGAATTGGGGGTCTCTGGTTGGCACAAGTATTCACTTGTGACAAGCAGGGACCCTCTCCTCTAAGTCAGGGCGAAGGATGACCCCTTAGAATTATCCTTGCTCACCCTCTAGGTGCGTGGCGTGAGCAGCCAAGGCTATTCTCCAGGCGTTTCTGAGTTAAGCATTTGTAATAACACGCACAGTAAATATACCAATCCCCCCACAAATGGACACCAGGATGTAGTTATATAAAAATACGTTCTCTTTATGTAAAAATATATCTGCAGGCAAGTATTTATCACAAGACCATCAATAACGCTTTTCTTAGCCACAAGGTGGAAAATAGGCAAGTGTTCTCTCTGTTATAGTTCAAAACTGGTTCTTCTTAGTTTCTTTTACTTCAAAAACAGTTCTTAGCCCCTGGATACCTTTTTGGGGCTTACTAGCCGCTTCGTAGCGCTTCTGGGTGCTTTGCCGGTGAAAAACGGGCGAACCCTACCGCGACTCACGCATCTGGCGTGAGCACGGGTTCGACTTGTACCGCTCCCAGCTGCGAGTCGTACGGAGCTGTCCGGTCAGGTTGTACGCCTCTCGCGGCGCACAGGGGCCGTCTCGCACGGAGTGCGCTGCGGGTGGAGGGGCGGCTCCGGCTAGGAGGCCGGCGATCACAGGTACTCACCGTGCACAGTGCGGAAGGGGAAAGAAGAACGTTGCGGGCCCCTAGCCTGTGGTGAGCACTGTACGCCGGTGAGCGGCGGGTCTTGGAGGATTCCGGCAAAGGCGGGTGCGGGGTGCTCGGCGGCTCTAGGCAGAGCGAGGCTGACACTCGAGGCGCCCGGACTTCACGGGGTCTGTTCTCTGGGTCTGGGGGGGTCCGGTGGGGACGTCAGGCGGGAGCGTGGGGGGTGCACCAGCGAGCCTCCAACGGCAGTGATTCAGCGACTTCCCTCAGCGGGGGGAGAGCGGCTCGGCGGAGCGGGGCTCTCCCTCGGCGGGGACGGGGGAAGCACAGTTCGATCACGGCCTCGAGGAGGGGCTGGGGGGCACCACACAGGTCACGGCAGCAAGCCTCCCAAGGCGAGGCGACACGGCGATTACCCTCAGCGGGGGGAGTGCGTCTCGACGGAGCGGGGCTCTACCTCGGCGGGGACGGGGAAACATGGATGGGTCACAGCCTTACGGTGTGGCTGGGGTCACCAAAGATCACGGCTCCGGTAGGGCAGAAGTCCTCGTAATTACCGGCAGACGGGCAGAGAGCAGGTTGAGCCAGATGGTGCTGTGGCTCAGGTCAGGGGGCAAGCTCAGACAAGCCCTTGGAGAAAGTTTCTAGATAAATCAGCAAAGTCTTTTCAGTAAGTCTTTTCCTCTCCTTCCTCAGCAAGGCAAGCAGCAGGCCAGTCCTTCCAGCGTCTTCTTCTCCTTCTAGTTGGGCAGAGGTTCTTTGTGGGAAATAGGATTCTGATTTACAAGGAGCAGGGCTCCTACTTTTATACAGCATTTTCTTTGTTCTCACATGCCAGGGGGGGCCTTTGTATAACTCCTTTCAGTCTCTGAGTACTTTGTTGGGGGTACTCTGGCTTCTGCTTTCAGTGTGAGGGGCAGGCACATCAGACGCTCCACAGGGGGTGGAGCCAGCATTGTGTGGACAGGGGCAGCCAGGAGCACCTTGATGACAGTGCTTTGCCCTTCCTGGGCCAGGTGCCGGCTGAGTCATCAGTCGCTCCCCAGGGGGCGGAGCCAGCATTGTGGTGGCAGAGCACAGCCCTATTCAGAGCCCAGGGGCACTCCCACCTCCCACTAAGGTGTAATCCTTGCATTCACCACCTGTCATCCTAAAAGTAGCATTTGCAAACACAGGATATTAAAATAAACTTTACTAAAAGAAGTATTTTATTAATCTGAGTTCAGGCATACTAAACTTTATTTTCTACCATGTTCCCTGAGCCTGCTGGGATTATAGAGTGTAATAATTCCAGCAGCCCATCTGGCCTAAGAGAACAGGTAGCCTTACAATAGTGAAAAACGAATTTGGCTGTAATTCACTATTAGGACATGCCACACACATCAGAGCATGTCCTACCTTACACTTACAATGCACCCTGCCCTTGGGCCTACCAGAGGGGTGACTAATATGAAGCAAAGGGAAGGTTTAGGGGCTGGCAAGTGTGTGCACTTGCCCAGCCAGCATGACAGTACCAGACTGCACGCAGCTTCTGCAATGGCAGACCCTAGACACATTTTACAAGGCTGCTACTGTAGGTGGTGCAACCCGCGCTGCAGGCCTTGGCACTCCTGGTGCACTTTACTGGGGACTGACAGTAAATCCAATGAGCCAATCAGGAACATCAATCACAGTTACACTTTACATAGGGAGCACTTGCACTGCGGCACGGATTGGCCATGGTGCAGTGCCCTGAGCAGCGGACACCAGCAAAATTATCTGAGGCACATCAGCAAAAAGTGGAAGGGAAACTCACGCCAAGGTGCCAGGTCTTACAAGCTCTATTCAGTAAGGATTCCCAGAGACAATTTTAATTTGCACCACCTTTTCATCACATTACAACACAAATCCAGCTCCGCTGTAATCAGGCGTTGTAGCACAACTGGGTGGCATTCGGGTACCCAGTTGGGATCCTGATGATGAAGCATGCCACCAACTATGTTGGTGGGCGAGGGGTCTTTTAATAAACCTAATGGGTTTCTGGCACTCATAAAAATAAAAATACCAGTCGCATTTGCTAGTGGGTCCGTCCACTGTGTTTGTTGTACATTGTTGTACATTTAAAACTACTTGCCAAGCTTTAAACTACCCTTTTACTACATATAGGTAACCCCTAAGTTACGCCCTAGGTAGTTCTATGGGCAGGGTGTTGTGTAAGTAAAAGGTAGTAGGGCTTGTGCCTTCACTGTGTTGGATGTCCTGGTAGTGACAAACACCTGTTTTGTTTCTCACTACTGTGAGGCCTATTCCTCTCATAGGCTAGCATGGGGAATTCCTTTATATGTGTTAAAGTGGTAATTCCTGATCTGAAAGGAGTAGTGTTGCCATGTTTGGTATGTTTAGAATGGTAGTGATAAATCCTGCTTACTGGTGTAGTTAGATTTTGTATTACTATTTTAGAAATGCCACTTTTAAGTGTGCATTTATCTGTGCTTATGACTTTTTGTGCTTTGCAGCCTGGCTCTAATCCATGTCTAGGCCTGGGTGACAGCTACACTTTCTGCATACTTTCCAGACAGCCATCACACAGGAAGGGTTGGGTTTTACAGGGTTACATCAGCATATTGATGGTCTTCCTGGGCTGGGAGAGAGAAAGGCGCTCATATTTTAAATTTGTAGAGGCTGTGTCCTGCCCTCATGCAAAGGGCTGATTTACCCCTACTGTCTGGAGACAGGGCTTGGGTTGAAAGGGAGTGTTGTGCACTTCTAAGGATTCCAAAGGGTGTCCCAAGAAGGCACAGTGAGGGAAGGAGCGAGTTGCCGGATAAGGCTGGGCCCCACCTACTAAGTGGAAGGGGGCGAGGTGCTGCAGCCTACAGCAGAGACTGTGCCCTTGTAGATTAAGGCTAAACCCCACGTGGCCCCCGAGTTGCGATGGTGCACTCCTTGCAGCGGAGCGCAAACAACCGTTGTTACATTGTTGGACTGGCCCTGCGTGCCCCCTGGATACGTAGCGGTGTTCCTCGCAGCCTTGGCACTCACGGTGTATAGGTACCCCCTCTCCATCCTTTCTTGGGCTGTACCTGGGGCATTAGCACTTTCTGGCTGGTTGAAGTACAGGGTGGCTCCCGATTTTGCTGAATAAGTAATTCTTTAATAATGACGGTACTGCACGCGCCTGGGACGAGATAGAGACGGAAGATGTTTCTCATTCCCTTCTATCTCGCTTTCAGTTACACAGGGTACGACACGCGCTCAAAGACCTATTGGGGAGGACATGGCGGAACCCCCGGTGGTCACGGCATTCGATTACGTCATCAATGCCAAGTCCCCTGCCAAATTGATAACTAATCTGTATCACATCGCTCTCTCAGAGAAAACGACGAAATACACTTAGCCCCGCCTGGCATGGCAGAACGACCTGGCTGTAGACCTACCGGATGATACTTGGTAATACTGTTCTAATACGAAAAAAATATCGCTTAATGGTCGCCATAGGTTGATACACTTCAAGTTTTTAAACAGGGTTTACTATACCCCGGAACGGCTCTAGAGATATGGGCTGCTAGAGAGCCCGCACTGCGAGAGATGCAGGGCGCAGCTGGCGGATTTCCTACATGTGGCATGGTCTTGTCCAGGCATCTCTGCCTTCTGGTGCAACATATATGAAGAGGTGAACAGGGTTACGGAACTCACATTACTCCCAACTCCCTTGTTGGCCATTCTGGGCTACTCTAAGCCCCTAAGGAAAGAACAGACGACTGGTAGACATGGCCTTTCTCGTAACCAGGAGATGCGTAGCGTTCTCTTGGATGCGCAGCCCGGTGCCATCCCTCTCCCAGTGGACTAACGAGATGACATATTGCCGTACGCTAACTGAATTATACAATGACTTGCTGCCCCCTCGTAACAGGCCCAAGAACTTCTGGTCTAAGTTTCTGGAGAAGAGGCCTACACGGGACACACTGGACGAGGAAGAGGTAGAGATAATTACGCGGGTGGAGGGGTCGACTGGGGATTCGCCCCTCATGCTAGAGGGACGATAGGTTAATATATAGGACTGACTGCGGAGACCCTGGACTGTGATGGGTATTTGGAATGATATGCCGTTGGTGGACTTTTAATTGTGATGCAAAGTGTGCCTGTATTCTTATTATGTGCATATATAGATTATTTTTTCAGGTTTAACTGTCATTCTTACCGACTGGTGTTTGTACATTACACTGTCACGGATTGATGCCATTGTTTTTTTGTGCTTGTCATTTTCTGAAATGCCAATAAACATAAAAAAAACAAGCATTTACAATGCAACGGTTTCGCCTTTGACAAAGTTAGAGCTATTGGCATTGTAAATAACAACATTTTTATTTGTGTGTCTATCGCATCACCACAGCATCACTCAGCACCACCACAGCATCACTCAGGGGCACCACAACCTCACTATGCGTTACCACAGCATTACTCAGCGCCTCCACAGCATCAATCTGTGCAACCATTCAACAACTGGTTCAAATATGTTCTCTCAATGTTTCAAGCTTTATTACAAATGTCACAAAAAAAAGTTAATATTTCACTTCTGTTCTTGGATTTTCGTCACAATAAAATACATTGAACATAATCTTCACAAAAGTTATTTACAAAAGTTTAAGCTATTGCCATTATAAATTACAATAACTTTTATTTAAGTATTAATTATTTTAAAAAAACAAAAGCAATTGTTAATTGTAATCTCAATACATCTAAGTCACGTAAATACAACACATATTGCATTACAAAGGCTGTAGGTGTCACATTTGCGAAAGTTATAACTATTGGCATTGTAAATGACAAAGCTATTAATTTCCCTATTTTCAAAACCAACACATTAATAAAAAAATGTGTCATTTACAATACCAATAAAAGACAGGTGTAAGACTGGAGGCGATGGGACCACGAGGAAACATTAAAACATGCAAGAGATCATTTTATTGTTTTCTAAGAGTTTTAAGCTATGCTAGAAAGATGCAGTTATGGCCCCGAAAAATTCAACCCTCTAGTCTCGACTCCTGCAGCCAGTGTGTTACAAATGCAAAAAAAAGAACAAAGCATGGATTCAAACCTAGTCGGAGATATGGGCCTACCTAAATCCATAGTTTTTTTCTGGACAATGCAAACATTCACCCCAGTCACAAGGATCTGGGTTTAATCCATCATTCTTTTGCTCACCACACCACCCCAGTTTGGACCCAGCCATATGCAAATCAGTCTTGACCCTGGTTCCTCATGGGAACAGTCCAGCCCTAACTGCCAGGCCAGGTCCTCCATGGACCTGAAACAAACATTGTTGCTGTTCTTTTTGCATTTGTCACCCCGAGTGGGACTGCTGTGCCCAGATGTGGGTACCGTGCTCACCATGCCACTGGATTCAAATGCAAGGTATCCTGGCTGATTAGGGGTGATACTCCGAAACCTCTCCCAGGATGCTTGTTTCCGGTCCAGGGAGGCCCGGAAACTCCTTCAAAGAAAAGTGATTTCCACAGACTCGCAACCCTGTATTTGAGGTGTCAAGTTAGGAAAAAAATCACTGGCAAAGCAAATGCTTACTTTTCTAATCCAAAGTCAACAGGCAAACATCGAGGCGAGCAGTGAGAGGGCAGGCAGGGGTCAGAGCGGTCACGTGTGTCTCCAGGGCAGCCCGGAGCGTGTGAACTGCAAGGTAAGCATTCCTCCATCACCGGCCAGTTAACACCTCGTGGAATTCAGGAAGGACCAAAAATGACTGCGAAAAACCGGAGCACTTTCTATGCAGGACTTAAACTAGGTCTGTCCCTGACTAGCGGAGGGATTCACATAACGCATGGCACAAGTGGAAATGAAGCTTGACGAAAACGGACTTGCTGGCCTTGCATTTTATAAATTAAATTACCATTTATGTAATTATGGTATTTGTAGCAGCTCCTGTTTTAACGCTTTGGCTGACCTGTTTAACATTCTCGTCTTCTACTAAACTTTCCCGTCTCCCTGCCATATGTGTTGAGCCTGGATATGAACCTTGCATATACCACCAGGACAGCACATCAAGCAACTTGACAACAGCACGTTCACGTTTGCACTTTACTTAATGTGTATATTATATAGATGTTACTGGTCGAATTATAGAGCTAGAGATGAAGTCATTTAATAACGTTTAACATTCTTTATGTGAGGTGATATGCAAAATGGAGTGAATCATTGTAAATGTTGTAAATAATCAATAAAAGCTGATTGTGTATTAGCGGGTGGGAACTCGGTTCGATATTGATGTGTTAAACCTGTTAATTACTTTCGCATTAATTTCCCCAGCAGTGTGAGCTGTCCACTTTCTCCGGGCCTCTGTGCGGTGGGCGCCACGCTACAAAGCGCTGAGAAGCTTTCCAGAGTGTCCGTGAGAACGTGGTCGGTTGTTGGTTTCAGTGGGCAGCAGATCACACCCTGCGCGGTGTCGGCGGACAGTGATAATAAAAAGGAGTGAAAGTTTTCCCAAACAGTCCTCTTTTACAGGGACCACCCAAAAACTTCCCGGGCAGTTAGCCCGTCCCTTTCACTGGCGAGGGAAGTCATTAAAGAAGCCCCGTGACACCTGCAGTAAAGCACAGCAGCAGAGTCGATGTGTTCCGAACAAACTGTACCTCCGGCCCCTTCCTCCTGTGGCAGAGTCTCCCTGCGTCTCGAGGGGTCTCTCGGCACCTTCATCTTCGGCCCACATGCCCTGTGGGGGTGGCCGGGCCCCTATCCAGTGGTCCGGTGTGGGTTTGGAAGCCGGGCCCGCGGCCTGCTGTGAAATGAGCATACGGCAGAAACACAGCTGTGATGAACAGCAGGGCTGCAGGGGGGCGGCCTTGCCGCCGCCCCCCAGGTCTGGGCTCCACCGAGAGCCCCTCACCTCCACCCAGGAGATCAATCGACCCTCGCTAATAACAAATAGAATGGGCAGCGCGGGAAAAGTGCGAACGGATGCGCGTGCCCAGCTGGGGGTACTCCGAGAGCTCCAGCTCAGAACACCATTGGGTACAAGGTGCCCCCGCGATCAGTTCTCTCAGCGGCCCCATTCCAGAGCTGAGAATGGCAGCCCGCCCCGGGGTTTAATTAAAAACTAATTTCACTGCAGCCACCGCCTCCAAGGATGCCTGAACAGGGGTCGCTTAAGAGGTGGAGGCGAGGAACACGGGAGGGGGCCGTGATGCCACCAGTGAGCTCTCAATCGTCTTTTGCTGATGGCAAACATTGGTACACTACAGACAATCGTAGAACAAGTCAGGTCCCGGGCCGGCAGCCAATCACAGCGTGCCCCGGGGAATGACGTCACGGGGGTGTCCCGGGCCGGCAGCCAATCACAGCGCGGCCCGGGAAATGACGTCACGGGGGTGTCCCGGGCCGGCAACCAATCACAGCGCGGCCCGGGACACACGGCATCAAGGGGCGGGACTTAAAAAATGAGTCAGAAACGCCCACGATTCGCGTTCTGACCGGGAGAAAGTGATTGACGCTGATGTCTTCCAATGGCTAGCCTCCATTTATGGAGGTAGCCAATGGAAGACAGAGGCGGAACCAAAGCCCCATATCTAGGACATAAGATTTCGTCGTGGGCGGAGCAACTGCTACGGCCAGGACGAAACCTAAAAAAAAGTAATTCTCTAACAATACTGTATATCCCTTCTAGGTGCTCAGGTGGCCTGAAGGTATATATACAACCTTAATGAGCTTAATAAGAGGGCAGGAGTGCTGCTCCCTATATAGGTATGGTATTATTTCATGATATATGTACCTATGATGATTTCTTGTGATTTGTGTACCATTAGTATTTTGGGGGCCTATGTACTTTTTCCTCTAACCAAACTATTACATATCATGCTCTGATATTATGTAGGTCATGTTGATTGTTGCACTGTCAGGGTAAAGAGTACTCTCAATTGCATAAGGTGCACAGTATTTATGATTCATGTTGTTTTAGTCTATGTTTTGTGTACGATACACTATATATTTTTATATAATCCTGTGTGGAGTCTTTTGTGCTGTCCTCGTGTGAGTGTGTTACGCAAACACTTAACACATTGTCTCTGATGATAAACCTGCCTGCTCGGCGCCAATCTATCAGAGGATGAGCACAGGAAACCTTTGGTGTGTAACGTACTTGCCCTGACTAGAGTGGCGGGTTCTCTCCGGCTTAGGTGCATACCCTAACCAACCAGAACCCCCATTTCTAGCATTTTTGATCAGCGGTGAGTAAAGGACTTGCATTTGGGTGATACCACAGTGACTAATTGCCGCACTACAACTCTGCACGTAGACCATTACATGTTTTTCTCCTGTTCTCTCATTGGTCATATTTCGGTTTATTTCTGGTTCAGCTCTTAAGCCTGGGAAGCTTGATGTTACACTTGTGTTTTTGTACCTTGTCAAACTGGAGTTAACCTGTGATCCAGACTACCTGTTGTTGTGCGGTGCGAATGTGTTGAATGGATTCTGCAGCGAGAAGGAACTACCTGTGAGTGGGGAGCTTCACAAAATCCTGTACTATTTTGAAAGACACCCAATAAAGTGTCAACAGAGAACCAAGAGTGTGGTGGTTTTGAGGAGGACCCCGTGATTTAGTGAGTGAGGGTTTCCAATCTGTACCCCTAGAGGGCAGTGACCCTGAAGAGTTTGAGGAGGAGGTAGACAAAGACTGAGCAGGGACGTCAGTAGGGAGAGAGAGTACCCCATAGATAAGGAGTCCCTTACTGGGTCTAGTGCCAGGAGCAGTGTCACGTCCAACACCCTGTCCCCTGATGAGCTCAGAGATAGGCTGAGAGGGATCTGAGGGTGCAGCTGGCCCAGCTGGCTGTAGAAGAGAGAAGGGCTGAGATTGAAAGAGCCTTAGTGGAGGAGAGGATGGCGGAAACTGAAAGGACCATCACCAGGGAAACTAGCTCTTGAGGAGAAGAGATTGTCTATGAGCGTAGTTTGAGTTCTAGACTCACCAGCGCTGCAAGTAGAGTCCAGTGGTGGCAGCAATATTGAGTTCAGTGTGAAAAAAATCCACTCTCATACCCACAGACTTGGTACCTAGCTTCAAGGAGGGGGATGACATACGTCAGTGGTTGCAGGAGTGTGAGAGCTCTGTTAGTGCGCAGGATCCCTGAGGAGGATTGGGGAACTGGCCTGGGAGATATATTCCTGAGCATGGGAGGGATATCCCACTGTCCCTACAAGGGAGTGACAGGCAGAAGTGCACCCCCATGAAGGAAATCCTGATAAGAAGGTATGGCGTCACCCCTGAAGAGTAAAGGCTGAGGTTCAGGGGCAGCAGAAAGCGTTCTCGCCAGTCTTAAGGGAGGAATTTCTGGAGGATTTTTGCAAAGAACTGGATGGCTGGTGAAGGGTAGCACAGTAAATTATTTTGAAGGGCTGTACAATCTGATGGTCAGAGAGCACATGTTCCATTCTTGTTTTCCAGGGCAACGCCAACACCTGTTGGAGTGTAAGTTCTCGGACCCCAAGGGACTTTGCAAACGAGGCAGACCTCTGGGTGAGTACCGGAGAGTCTGGAAAGGCATTTAGGAGTGATCCTAAAGGCAGTGTCTCGGTTCCCCCCAACCGAGGGCGGGGGAGGTTTATAGTAGCCCAGACTGTTTCTATTGTAGTAGATGGGTAAAGGGTCCTGTGCCCCTTCTAACAGTAGGAGGGTGGGGGTGGGCGAAGTCCCAGAGTGCCCTATGTCCAGCCCCAGAGCCTGGAGAGTACTCCGAGAGGGCCACTAGAAGGGAGACTAGTCTGCACTTGTACACCATCCACTGAGGAGGAACCTCATAGTGTCAGGAGAACTTGGTGAGCGGCTGACACAAGCATCCAACCAGTTCTGGTGTCTGGCAGTGCCACTCCACAGAGGAAAGTGCAGAAGTACAGATAGAGTGGTTTGAGGGAGAGGAAGGACTCTTCCGCTAACTTCTGTTCAGCCCAAGGGTACAGACCCTGGGTTGGAGAGTCCGGTTCAGTGGATCACCCCAGACCTGGGGGAAGGGGCGGCTACAACAAACATCCCTACAGTTTTTTCTTCTGGGGATACCTGGGAGGAGGGTGCAGAACTACAGAAGGAAGGCCGGAGGGGGAGGAAGGACTTACTCTTGAGCCCGCTTCTACCCTAGGGTACAGACCCTGGGTTGAAAGACTAGTTGCAGGATAGCAGATGCAAACTGGTGGGAGAATTGTGCAGGGCAGCTGCCACAAGCGCCCTGACAGTTCTGGATTCTGGGGGTACCACTCCCAAAAGGAGGGTACAGAACCCCAGAAAGAGGGGCAGGGGAAGGGAGGACTCTCCCTGCCTCCTGTCCAGCCTAAGGGTAAATAACCTGGGCTAGAGGACCAGTATTAGGAGACCACCTCTGAAGTGGTGGGAGGTGGAGTGGAGAAAGGATCGATCCATCTGGGGAGGGTACGGAACCCCAGAAGGAGGGGCAGGGGAAGGAAGGACTCTCCCTGCCTCCTGTCCAGCCTAAGGGTACATACCCTGGGCTAGAGGACCAGTATTAGGAGACCACCTCTGAACTGGTGAGAGGTGGAGTGGAGATCCATCTGGGGCTACCATCCCCCACCCTGAGAAACCACAGAGAGGCCTGGGGCCTGGTTCTGGAAGGTTACAGCTGTCAGTGGCCTCTGTTGGTTGTTGTCCTTATGGACAGAGTTTTTCTTCGGTTGGGGACAGAAGTCAGACCCAAGGGGTGGAATGGGTCACATCACTTTGTTAGCCATGGTGGTAGGGTCTGCCTACTGGAATGCATGAGTGAACAACAAAGTTAGGTGCTTCCCTGATGTGGTCCGCAGGTGAGGAGAAGGATTACCCGTGGGTTAGCATAGTAGGCACCGAGAGGACAGAGGGATCCAGCTGGGTTCAGAGAGGCTTAGAACTGGAACTTGCCCTGCAGTAGCAGGCCAGGGTCCATGTTCTATCGCCCTAAGCAGGGAAGCCCATCAAGGTATTGATTAGTCTTACGCTGGGACCCACTTACTCCGTGGAGCGGGGGGTGGAGGGAGGCACCGCAGCCTACAGCAAAGACTGCACCCGCATTGAGGAAGGTTAAACCCTGGGCGGCCTGAGTTGCGGTGCTGCCCTCCTTGCAGTAGAGTATAGACACACGCTGCTACTTTGCTGGACCGGCTCCGGGCAGCCCCTGGATACGGAGCTGTGCTCCTCACAGCCTTAGCACTTCTTGTGATTTCTGTACCACTGGTGATGTTGGGTGACCTATGTACTTTTTCCTCTAACCAAACTATTGCATTTCATGTGCTGATGGTATGTATGCTGTATTTATTCTTGCACTGTCAGGGTAAAGAATACTATTTCACCAATTGCATAAAGACCATAGTATTTGTGATTAATGTAATTTTGGTCTATGTTCTGTGTACAATACACTATATAATCCTGTGTAGATTCTCTTTTGTGGTGTGTTCATTGTGCTACTGGTGTGTGTTGCGCAAACACTTTACACATTGCCTCTGATGATAAGCCTGCCTGCTCTGCTGTAAACTACCAGAGGGTGAGCACAGGTTATCTTCGGTATGTTACTTAATTGTCCTCACTAGAGTGGTGGGTTCTGCATGACTTAGGTGCATACCCTAGCCAACCAGAAACCACATTTCTAACAGAAAGGGCTTTACATCCGTTTCCATGATTTTCTTGGGGAGTCAGGGTTGTCATGTTCTGGAGGTTCAACATACCTCCTGTTACCTTGCTAGGTTAGGGGTATTGATGGTGCACTGTGAGGTAGCTAGGACTAAAGGCTAACATATCTGATGATGCGTGTCAGTGCTTAATTTGTGCCATTGGTTTCCGGTGCTTAGCACTGGCACTTATTAGTCAGGGCTGGGTGTACAAGCGATATTGGCTGCTGCCAGCTCACTGAGTTCACATGGGTATCCCCGGTGAAGAGCTGATATCACACGCCACTGTGTGCGTAAAATATTTCAAATTGGACTCCCGCCCTATTATGAGACACACACACCGCCAGTAACTGCCTGGGTCCCTGCCTCAGGGTACAGTTCACTCCAATCAATCATAGTAGCGCCAGTGCGCTACCAATGATCGCTTGGAAAATATATTATTAGCCTGGCTCCGTCCTTCCTTGGCTAATCCTCAAGTGTGTGTCCCGACTTCATCTGTGTTTTCGCCCACAGCCTGCTCCAGCATACTGCACAGCCTCAGATCTAAGAAGCCAATGGCAGAAGAAGCAAGCAGCGTTTTACCAGCAGGCCACAGATTATTCAAAACTAAAAGCCAGCACCCAGTAATGTGTTCTGGTGACTCCTCTCATTAGTTTATTCGGTTCAGTCTGCTAATATGGGGCAGCCCGCTCCCTACTGCAGGCAGGCAGAAGCCATGATCAGGGCCGGACTGGCCGTAGGAGCACCGGGCAATCCCCGGGTGTGCCGCACGGGTGGGGAGGCCGGTTTGGGGCCCCTGGGGGGCGTTTTTGTTACAGGGCCGTTTTTGCTGCAAAATCGGCCCTGTAACAATAACGGCCGAAACCCGGCCCTGGCAAAGAGCTCGGTGGCACCCACAACCCCCGGGGGTGGGGGGGGGTTGGGTTGGGTAGAGTGGGGTAGGGTAGGGGGCGAGTACTTTGCCAGGGCCGGTTTTGGTTCCCAAGCGGGCCCTGGCCATGATGGTAAGATGCGCACCAGGGGCAGTAACGCTTTCTGCAACAAGGAACACCCTATTTTTTTTAGTATAGTAATTTGTGACTTATTCGTAGGACTTCATAGTACTTTAACAAGCTAACTCAGTGGTGCTCATTTTATTGACTTCAAAATTAAAACGTGGAAGATAAGAACCCTCATGTCGTATTCAAATCTTTGCTGCTGTGCACTAACCCACTGATATTACTGGTGTTGTAGCTTGAAATTTGAGGTAGTGTAGGCAGTGCAAGCATCTTAATTATTGATGGTAGTAGTAGCAGTTTGCTGTTGTTTTTTATACAGTGAGTCAGCCCTGGGGTAGCTAGCATGGTCATGGACACTATTATGCGAGAATCTGCTTTGAATGTAATTTATCCTCAAAATAGGGCGAGGAGAGGACTGTGCCTTAAAGAGCATCTTTAATGAAAGAAACAAGTCCTCTTGGGAGGAACAGGCTGGTGTTGTGGATGGAAGTTTGCGGGGCACTCCGAAGGAATGGGCAGACATTCCTGTCACTGGAATGTTCTTGGGAGGGATATTATTAATGTAACATAAGAACATACCTGTGTCTAGCACAGGATCGCCAGACTTGAGGTACTTGCGAATATTCTCGCTTTTAGCATGTCCCTGCGAGAGGCACCTGTTCAAGAAACGCAGGCTCACTGGCCATGGAATGAGGTTATACAAAGCATAATATATAGGTCGATAGTACAACTTGCCTCTAGGAAAACTGAGATCTTTTATTCAATCATTACACAAGAGATTAATGTGCATCGGGCATTATCAGTCACAACATTTCGGGTAAAACTACTTTGGCACTGAATGCCTTTGTTTGTATTTTAACATTTTAGGAAATATAAACATCTTAGGTGCCTTAAAAAATCTTTGTGTTCTTGTTTTTCATCAAGTTTCATCTCTCACTGTTAGCCCTATGGTTGTTAGGCTTTCTTTTCCCGAGTTTTCTTGTCATTGAATATGCGAATTCACCATTCATCAGCCAATTATCTTGCTCTGTCTAGTGCCAAGAAACGGCTATCTAATTAGATACAGTTGACTCATCAGTGGGCTTCTGTTTCTGTCAAAGATCATTTTGTTAATTTTATTTATTTATTTATTTAGAAAGTTTTATATAGCGCGAACAAGATCTTTGCAGATAACAGAGCGCTTTACAAAGGCAAGTGGAAGGGTAGGGAAACGAGGGAGCATAGTAGGAAGGAAGGTCATCAAGTCAATGTAAATAGTACAAATATTACAAATATGAGGTAGCATGGACAATCAGGTAGTTCAATAATACAAGTAAAACACATGTGTATAGGAATCAGACAGGTAATACTGATCGACGCAAAGTAAATCAAACGTAGTAGTTCAAGTGTATTTAGCCATGAGGATAGTTTTAACTTCTTTCTTAAAAAGAAGAGTGGAGGAGATGAGTCTGGTTTCAGGAGGGAGTGAGTTCCAGATCCTGGGCGCCATTCCTGAGAAGGAGCGTTTGTAAGTTTTTTCCTTCCGGAATCTTCGAGGCTTCAGCAGAAGATTGTTTGTACTTCTGGTGGTTCTGGCCCCGCCGGAAATTGTCAACTTCTGCGTGAGGTAGCCGGTGATTTCAGGTGTATAGCCTTGTGTGTCATGCAGGCAATTTTCAGCTGTATTCTGGCTTCAAAAGGCAGCCAGTTCAGGGATTTAAAGTCAGGGGAGATATGAGAATGTTTTTTAGATCCAGTGATGAGTCTTGCTGCCGCGTTTAGTGAAGCTCTTAGGGGTGCAGTTGTAGTTAGGGGGAGGCCGCAGAGGGCCACGCTGCCGTAGTCTATACGAGGGATGACTACTGCTTGTACTGCAGTTTGGAAGTCTTTGGCTGGGAGGAAGGGTTTAAGTTTCCTCAAGGTATTTATTTGGAAGTTCGCCCCCTTGGTTGCCTTGCTGATATGCTGCTGCATGTTGAGGTTGGTGTCAAGTGTTATGCCTAAAGATTTTGCTGAATCCACGATGGTCGGTTGGACATTGAGTGCAGTTAGGTGCTTAAGCCATGTTTGTGTGGTAGATATTTTCGTGGGTGGTGAGATCAGGAGGAACTCAGTTTTCATGGCATTGAGTTTGAGGTGGTTATCGGCCAGCCAAGATTGGGTGCTTCTGATCGTTGAGTTCAGACGCATAATGTCTTTGGGGGATTGTAGCTTGAGATATAGTTGAGTGTCATCGGCGTACATGTGAAAGTGTACATTGGATGCTTGTAACAGGGTGGTGAGAGGTTCCATAACTAGGTTGAATAAAGTAGGGGATAGGCATGAACCTTGGGGGACACCTAACGAAACAGGTACTGGAGAGGACATCAAGTTTTTGCTCTTGAATTTTTGAGACCGGTTGTGTAGAAAGGAAGTGAACCACTGGAGAACAGTCCCAGAGAGACCCATTCTTGTGTTTAAGAGTTCGAGTAAGTTCTCATGTTTCACAGTGTCGAATGCTGAAGAGAGGTCAAGAAGGATGAGGAGGCAGGTATCATTTTGATCTAAAATTTGGAGGGCGTCGTCAATTATGTGAGTCATAGCGGTTTCAGTGCTGTGCCCTGCTCGGAAGCCTGATTGATGAGGGTTGAGGAGATCAAACTGTTCTATGTGCTTTGTCAGTTGAAGTTGGACGCATTTTTCCAACAGTTTGGCGAGAGTGGGAATGTTGGTAATCGGACGGTAGTTGTTTAGATCAGTGGGGTCGGCTGTTGGTTTCTTCAGTAAAGGTGTAACTTGTCCAACTTTGAGGGAGTCAGGGATGGTTCCTTGTTGAAGTGAGCTATTGATAATTTTAGTCCAGAGTGGGAGGAGCAAAGGGGTGAAGTCTTTTACGGCGTTAGCAGGAAGAGGGTCAGTGAGGTGATTGGATGGTTTCAGGGTGCTGAGTATTCTGTCAATTTCATCTTCAGAGTAGGTGCCAAAGGATGACCATGTTGCATTGTTTTTTAGTTCATTGGGTGTTATGCAGTGGGGTTTTGAGTAAAGGCTTGCGTCAATGAGGAGATCGCTCCTTATGTTGTCAGTTTTTTGGTTAAAGAAGGCAGAGAAATCTTCACAGGAAGGAGCAATGCCCATAATGTCAACAGCTAGGGGTTGTTCCTTAGATTGTGATCGGATTAGCTCGAACAGTTTACTTGGACGGTTTTTTGCTTGGTCGAGCTGGAGTCTGAAGAACTCTGATTTTGAGCGTTTTATTTTCCTGAAGTATGAGTTTCTCTTTTTCCTCAGAATTTTTAAAATGCAGTGTCGAGGGAACAGATCTCCAGGTGCGCTCTGCCATTCGCATAGCCCGTCTGTCTTCATTGAGGCTCCCGTTGTACCAGGGGTTGGAGATCTTGGTGGAGACTCTTTTCAGTTGCATCGGTGCAGCCTCATTGATTATTGAGGCCATGGTGTTGAGATAGTGGTCAGTTAAGTACTGAACGTCAGTAACGTCAGTAGGGGGTGAGTAGGAGATTGCAGCTGTTAAGGGGTAGAGAGTTTGGATTGAGTTTCCTCAGGTCTCTTTTCCAAACTTTGGGCTTGGAGTATTGGATCGGGATACGTTTAACTTTTTCCTTGATGAAGAATGTGACAATATGGTGGTCTGACCAGTCACAAGGTTGGATTGAATCCAGTTGAATAGTGCCTTCTTTGGAGATGACAAGGTCGAGGATAGAGCCTTTGTCATGTGTCGGGCTGTTGCAGATTTGTGTAAGGTCAGAAGCGTTAAGGAAATTTTTGAGGCTATTAACCACTGCGTCACTGCAGTCATTCCAGTGAAGATTGTAATCGCCAAGGTAGATTTGTGTGTTTTGCCGTCCTGAATTGATTGACATTGTGTCCATGAGTTGTTGGGAGAAGATGAGGTTGTCCCCAGGAGGGTGGTATATGATGTGTAGTGAACATACAGGTTTGTTTTCACTGATGACATCAAGGCAGAAGTATTCACAGGAGGTAAGAGAAGGGGCGGTGACTTTATTAATTGAGAGGTTGTTCTTGTAAATGCATGCGATTCCGCCGCCTGTCTTGTTGGACCTGTCAAGTCTAATGATGCAGTAGTTGGGGGGGGGGGGACTAGGATATCCATGATAGGAGTGGAGGATTCAGTTAGCCATGTTTCAGTTAGGATGGCTAAGTCAATGGCTGTTCATAAATTGCAATCCTAATATAGCAGAGAGGGTAGACTCAATTTTATGCTTTATTAGTTCAAACGTGCGTGAGGAAGCTTCTCTGAATGGAGTTGAACGTGTGATTTCATTTTGAAATATGTGGCAGTGGGATTGAGACATGTAATCATGTCATGTAACAGAACTATTTGTTTGAAACATGACAGCCAGATTCTCCATCCAATCTTATGGACGTGTGTGCTGCCGCCTTCCCTGCACCGGATCGGGATGCCCGAAAAAGACCAGGATGATCGCTGATACAAGTGAGTCCGGCAGGTGCATTGAGGCAGCCTTGGCTACCCGAGACTGATTGCACCCTGATGGACCAGGGGAGAGAAACCCCCCCCAAAAAAATGTGTACCCCTACAATATTGTTCCCTCATAACTTTAATAGAATTAATTGTGTGAAGCATATAAACTAATCAACAAAATGTACCTTTATTTCGACACTACACGTGGGAAAACTAACTGCTATTTGCAAAATCTAATATCTTGACAAATTATGAGTCAAACGAATATAGAACTGTGATAACGAAGATATAAAAGAGTGAACGCATGTATTTGTGCTTATCGTAAAATTGTATTGTGGCAAAAGAATGCAGATGGTAAGTAAAATTGCGTACATGTTGCTTTGCTAGGTAACACCTAACATGGGTAATTAGAATGGCGGGAGGTAAACAGAAGGGCTTATTTACTATATCCAATTTCTGTTGTGATTGTTTTCATATTAGTTCCCATTATGGCCTGATCAGCCTAGTCTGAAAAGTGACTGTTTAAACACGATGGTGGAAATTAAATTAAAGATGGCCCCCACGCATGGGGGCGCTAGAGGGGGCAAGGCAAGATGGCCGCTCTGTAGAGCAGCTCCGCCGGCCAAGCCCACAATCCTGCAATTATCCTGAATCATCCGCCTCATACCACAATTCCCTCGACGGCATCACAACGGGAATAGCGGGCAGCGCAGACTTCAAGGAATTACAGACGGCAGGGTCGATCCTGTGGCGTGTAACACTGCCCTGTGGGAGTAGGCCGGCCCCGGCCCTCTGGTCACACGGCCCACCGGTACGGGAGTGCGGGGAGCTGAGTGACTTCTCACCGCTTGTGGGCCGGGCCCGGGTCCCTGCGAGGCGGTTGGTGATTTTTGCTGAGGGGCGAGCTGACTGCTGTCTGGTAGGTGCGCTGCGGCCCTGAAACTCGCGGAGAGCCTGGAATCGCTGCCTGGGGCGACTACCTAGCGGTGTCTGTGTACGGGATGCGGCACCATTTGCTGAGGGGATCGGGCTGTCTGCTGTGCTGACTTCTACTACTCTACCTGCTAATATTGCGGATGTCATGTGCTGCAGAGCGCTGGTGCTTCTGAACTGCTGAGGGTCATCTGCAAAATATCTTTGAGGTGGGGGCTTGTGAGGTGCTGCACCGCTGCGGGGTTCGATTGCTCCTTTTCTCTCCATCTAAACACTGAGACTGAAGGTACTGTAAAGCGCGGCCTTCATTGTGATCTGGTGTGCTCGTCTGCTGTCTCCAACTGTTGACACTGCCGCACGCAAGGCAGACATGCTTGTTTGACGCCGCCTGGTTGATTGCTGCAGTCTCTCCCACATTGTGCTGCTGAGCCCACTTCTGAATCTAACGCAGGAATTACACGGTTTTAAGCTTCGCTGGTTTTGTTGTGGCTATCTCTACTGAGCTGACACCTTAAATTGGAAGTGGCTTGGGAAAGGGATATTGATTGAGGGTGTACTGGAGACCCTCTGGCATGCCCGCTCTGGTGTTGTAAGATTGGCAACCTTACCCTATCAACATCACATTGGACATTTGTATCACACTGCCCGATGTAGAGAGCCTCAACTTTGGTATTTTTTGTCCAGGCCTTGCTCCGACCATTTCTTTACACTGAGCCAATATCATTAGCAAATCTGAGCGCGGCCAGCCGAGACTAACCTTTGAGCCATGAAAAAACAGCCGGGCCTTTCAGCATGCGGCCTCTGACTTTGGCGGACGCTCCTGCTGATCATCTCACGAATATTGATAAAACTCACTTAGCGGTCCAGGCTAGTCTCCAGTCCATTGATGGTAAGATAGACCAACTTAATTTGCGAATCGACCACATGTCCGCGAAACTGGATAAAAATGCGCAGCATCTGGGAGAGGCAGAGACCCGCATATCGGACGCGGAGGATGGACTGCAGCGAGTTACCACCAAAGCGGCGTCTATGGAGAAGGTGCTGGCAGTCATACAGGCCCGTAAGGAGGACTTGGAAGCCAGATCATGTCGCAATAATGTGCGCATTACGGGCCTGCCGGAGTCCATGAACACGGGGTGGTTAGAAACGTACGTAGAAAATCTTTTGTGTGAGATCTTTGGTGCGCAGCAGCTGTCGCAGGTGCTGATAGTAGAGCGAGCTCATTGATCTCTGGCTGTCCGCCCGCCTCCAGGTGTCCCCCCCGCCCAATCATCGCCCGCCTTCTAAACTATAGAGACCACGACACTGTGCTCAGGCTGGCGCGCGAGAAGAGCTCCATCATTCATCAAGGGAACAATCTGGCATTCTACCCTGACTTCACGGTAGCAGTTTAAGAGGCTCGGAGAGAATATCAGCCTGTAAAAAAGCTTCTCATTGCAGCAAAAATACTGTATGCCATGCTTTATCCTGCACGGTTGCCAATAGAAGGAAATGGGAAGCACAAAATGTTCACCTGCCCGAAATCAGTAATGACTTATGTTAAGAACTGTACCCGACGTAGTAGCTCCCCAAAGACTGGAGCAGGCCTGATAATGGAGAGGTTAGTGAATTGACAGACTAGGGTTGAAGTACAATGTCCACACAGGCCTTTAATGTTAGTGGGTTACTAATTGAAATGTATTGTTATCATGGGTCTATCGTTCCTGAATGGAAAAGTCTCTGCTAACTGCTGTTGGGAAATTATTGACAGGTGATGCACTAAATGATGACTGGATGTTTTTTTCATGATGGCTTGGCCACCTCCGGTTTATCCACCAGGAGGAATATTGTGCTCAGGCGCCCCCCTTACGGGTGATCCCCACACCTGGATTCTCCCTTGGTTTGACACTAGGGAACTGTTTTTGGAGTTTTGTGAAGGCTTGGGCATGTTGGGGTCGCTGAAGTGGGAGGGGGGCCTTGGGGGGGTGGCGGGCTATGGTGGGGACTGTTCACGTGACTGATTTTGATTTTCTACTCACCAGAAAAGGCATGATTCTACATCTCAACAATTGCAACAATACCTGCTTCCATGTGACAATGTTTTTTTTTGTTATATTCGAAAATGTGCACTTCAAAGTTGATTTGCTGTGTATGTTCGTAACAATGTCATGTCAATATCCTGTATAACGTGGAATGTAGGAGGGCTTAACTCACCGAAAAAGATTCGTCAAGTACTGGCGCATTTGGATCGCCACGGCATTGGCATTATCCTTATACAGGAAACGCACTTGATGCAGAGAACGGATGGGCTTGTAGGATGTTCTTGAGCTGAATATCGCATTGCATCTTCATATTCATCATATGGCGTGGTGTCATTACCCTGGTTAAAAAAGATCTTGGATTCATTGCTCTTTAAACCCATAAAGATGCAGAAGGGCGATATGCTATTTTACAGGGCAAATTGATGGGCATGCATGTCACTATATTTAACACGTTCGGTCCTAATACTGATGACCCTATATTGTATGAGAAAATTCTGGCTGTTCATCGGACGCTTCAGGATGCTATAATACTGTGGGGTGGAGATCTGAACACGCACTTAAATCTAGTGGCAAAGAGGAACACTCCCCAAAGGCAGCGCAAGCAATTAAAGATGGAATGGCGGACCTGGAGTTGCTAGATGTATAGCGCCATAGATACCCTAATAAGTTGGAAGGCACACATATTTCCACTGTACATGGCAGCTGGTCCCGACTTGACTATTGAGCGAGGAAGCAGCGAGCTGAGTGGTGGAAATGGATAGCCTGCCACATACGTTGTCGGATCACTGTCTGGTTCGCCTGGTTCTCTATATCACACAGGCTGTCCCTAGGGCTTTCGCGTGGCGCTTTAGACCTGAGGCATTGTTGGTCACAGTTAACACAGAAACAATCAGGGAGGCCATAACTCAATATTTTGCGCACAACAAGGGATCTGTGGATAGTGCTGGGACACTTTGGGAGGGGTTTAAGGCCACTATTTGGGGTGTCTGTATCAGCACGACGGCTGGAATACTAAAAGATTTGAGAACAAGACTGTCTAACTTAGAGACTACCCTAAAAAAACTTGAAACGGATTACGAAACGGGACCTTGCGATTTCGACCTCGATTAAGGAGGCTGTCCTTGAACATGCGACCCTAGCAGAGGAAGAAATGAGATATATATCTAAGCAGCATAGAGCACGCGCATACGGCGAGGGCGGCAGGCCGGGACATCATTTAGCAAATAAAATCAAACACCGTCTGGAGAGGGAGATTAGTACTAAAATTACTGATGAGGAGGGCCACGACTATTATAGTGTACCAGATATAGCAATTCAAATTATGCACTTCTATGAGTTTGTACACCTAGCAGTGGGAGACTGAAGTTACGGAACTTGATGAGTACCTTTCGCAGATTGCCATTGCATGGCTATCTAATGGGTAGAGGGACTACCTAAATCAGCCAATTACGGAAGAAGACATTACCCAATAGAAAGGCACCGGGCCCCGACGGCTTCTCTTGTGAATTTTACAAGGCTTATGCGGAGTAAATTGACCCATACTTATTAGAAGTATGTGCTGAAGCGTATGACAAAGGTAAGCTACCGCCATCACTCCGCGAAGCACTCATCATCACAATAATTAAGAAAGATAAATCCCCCACTAGCTGTGACTCTTACAGGCTTCTGTCCCTTATCAATATAGATGTAAAAATTTTGGCAAAGATTTTGGCTAATCGACTTCAGCCATTCATGCAAAATCTGGTCTTACCTGACCAGTCTGGCTTTATTCCGGAGCGCTCTACATCCCACAATCTATGGACGCTAGTTGCCACACGTCACACTCTTAACCCAGAATTACTGGCGGCGGCGGTCATGCTCGATGCCGCAAAGGCATTTGATTCGATAGAATGGGGATATTTGTTTTATGTGCTACAGTGGATGGGATTTTCGCCACTCTTTATTAACTGGATACGCCTATTATACACTGGGCCAATGGCGCAGGTACGGGTGGAAGGTTACACATCAGAATTGATACCAATCACCAGGGGGACTCGACAGGGGTGCCCGCTGTCACCACTGTTGTTTGCTCCGACAATGGAGCCTCTAGCCTGTCTAATTAGACAATCTCACAAGCGCGCAGCTCTCAATTTTGTTCACAGGCCTGTCATCATCTCTCTTTACGCAGATGATATGCTGCTGTTTATACAGGAGCCTCACACTTATTTAGCACCAGTCCTACGGGAATATATCCGTTTCGCCCGTTTCTCTGGCCTACATATTAATTGGTCTAAGTCTGTGGTAATGTCACTGATGGAGAGCACTATCCCGCACAACCTTGAATTTCCACTCATATGGGCCACGGACTTGGTAAAATATTTAGGGATTTGGATCCACCATAACACTGAGGTTGTGGTTCGCGTGAACTACGGCACTGCCATAGTGGAGTTGGAACAGGTAGATAGATGGGTAAAACTTCCGCTCTCACTCGTAGATAGCATTGCATTAATAAAAATGGTGGTAATGCCAAAAATGTTATATATTACTTCAGTAACATACCAGTTTAACTTACACAACAATGTTTTAGAACTCTACGCACTCTGCTGCTTTGCCTAATATAGGGTGGTCAACAAGCGCGGGTGAGCTGGAAACCCCTCACATTGGACTACAAGCACGGAGGTTTCAGCATACCTGATTTTTATATGTAACTATCTCTGTGCGCACGCACAATATGCACATTTCTGGTTCGCCCCTCATGCCTTCGTCCCTCATGTGGCTGTGTAACACTGGGATGCCCACCCTGTCCCATTGAGTTCTTTATTAACTCACGCCAATAGGCATACAACCCGCAATACTTGCAACACTGTTAACTCCTTGATCGCTGCTTGGCAGACATTAAGTCGAGAGGCAGGAAAATTACCATTATACTCACTGCTTTTACCAATAGCATACCAATCTAACATATCAGTAACGCACGAACAGGGAGCGCGGAATACACTTGCGCAGGTGGGTATTGCTAAGACTTTTTACACAAAAAAGATATCAAGGGTCTATTGTGATAGACCCTTGATATCTTTTTTGTGTAAAAAGTCTGTTGAGTTGGGGGACAAGATATAAGCTGGTCTATAAACATAAATTCCCCTTGGACCCTGTTCTAAGTTTGTTGTTTGATATGGGTATTGCTAAGATGCAGGATCGGTTTCCGAATGGCACTTTTCTGACAGACACGGACATGGATTACATTCAGAATAAGACACCACTTTTTGTGTTCTATATGCACAGGTTTAAAAATAACGCTGCAGATTCACTATCCTACATTTCCTGTAGAACCGCAGGAGGCATTGGTGCTGCGCACACTTCCTTTAGCCCCCACTCGTCACAAGCTAGTTACCAAGCTATATTGCGCTGCGCAGGAAGACAGACTTCTCACAAGTGACAAGAGCTTTGGCGCCTTCAATAAATACCTTGACCCACCACTTACACGGCGAGAATGGGAGATCTACTGCCAACTCACTAGCAACATAACATCTAATGGGAACTTACTAATTATACATTTTAAATATCTGCACCAAGTGTATTATACTCCACATAAACGTTTTAAATATGGGCTTCGGGACACAGATGCCTGTAGAAGATTTCTGGCACTTGGCTTGGACGTGTGGACAAGTGTTGTCATATTGGGCAGCTGTGATTAATACTCTAACACAGATTACTGGTACTCCATTGCAGTGCTCTCCACAGATATGCTTGGGTTTCGTTCCATTTCTGAAAGGTGCAGTGGGAAGGCAAGTAAGAGTAGCATTGCTTGTAGCCAAGCAACAAGTGGCGATGGTGTGTGATAGCAAACTAAGCCCCAAGGTGGAACAGTGTCTAAAAGATCTGTGCCTCTGTAGAGAAAATGTTGTACTATACGCGGAGGATTTACCTTCAACGTCCAGGCCTAGGGATATTTGGGAGCTCCTATTATTGTATTTGCGCACTGTAGATCAACCCAACTCACCTGAAGCGGTTACTATATAAACAAATAGTTCACATGCTGTGTGTAGTAATGCCAATTTATGTAAGCTTATTCTTTTATTCCCTTATGTTTATTTCAGAAATAGTCATGTGCCATTTTGGTTAGACTGTTTTATCTGATTAGAGACTATCTAGATGAGAATGTAATGTACGAAGATGTACTTTTGATACTTTATACATTTTGTTTTCTTTGACTATTCTGTTATGTCATTGTATGATGTATAAGGTATTCTGAAAATCAATCAAAAAATTAAAAAAGATGGCCCCCACGCATGCGTAGAAAGAGAGGTTCTTCAGTTACGAGAGTATGGCCAATGCCCGGAGCAAGAGATGTCAAGGCCAGCCTGGCCAGCAAACGGGAGTTGTGCCAAAGTTGCCTGCATTAAAAACCTGGGAAAGAATTGACATTGAAACCTGAAGGCAAGGAACAGTAACAAGATGCTAAACAAGTACAAATGTGAACATTTGATGAAGTAATTAGAAACTGTGGTATGAATTTGCACTTTTACGAACTGGTTTGAGCAAGGAGGACATGGTGTGATCATCGCCACCCCTCCAATGGACCAATTAGAAAGGAGTGTAGCCCCTAAAAGTTTCAATTTTGGGTTTAGATAGTTAGAGAAAGGGTATAAAATAGTTTGTATAAATGATCTCGGTGTGGCCGTCGGTTGGGACAATTTTTCTACGGTGCAAGAGACTGACATTTTTTGGACTTTGAACTTTGATGGGGAAAAGAAACGAGATCGGTCGCTGAGATTCTATGTCGGGAGGAAGACATTGAGGACGTTAGAAAGCCAGTCAGCTTGGGAACCTATTCTATGTTCTGCGGTTTCTATCAACGCCCTATTGCCAAGGGATAATGAGTACTTTTCATTTTCTTTGCTTGAAATATATTGAATAGTGCTTAGAACGTGCTTCTTTAATAAATTCTTCGCAATACAAAATTCTCTCTTAATAAATCTAGATCAAATTCTATAAAATATAAACTAGAGTGTGTTTATTAAAGGACAAAGTCGTGACAATTGGATGTTAAAAGTTATAAGAATATTGTGATTGAGCGCCACAACCTTAACTACTAGCGCTGCCATCATCCCCAGCTCCTGCACCATGTCGAGGCAACTCTAAAAAAATTAATAGTGGCACACCTTATCAAATGGATACATTACGTGAAAGCTGCACAGTGTAACATGAATTGACTAACCTGCTTCAAAGAAACTAATACACCAAGCTATTTCTAAATCAACTGGTGTGCCAATTGTGAGTGTCATCCGTGGTAATTTCATTTGTTAATCCGAAATCAAATAAACTCAGGCTCCCATCGCTCTGAAAACGGTGCACACTGTCAAAACAGGAAAGCCAGAATAGAAGACAAATGTTATGTTATGTTAAGTGCTCTTATAACGCGCAACTGCTACTCCAAGGAGTGTCCCAGAACGAATCCAAGAGGAGTCCCTGAACTACACCTCCCTCAATTACGGAAACAGATAGGTTTTTAAAAGTTTCTTGAAGGCTAACGGATCATGAGTATTGCGCAGAGAGAACGGTAGGGCATTCCAAGCCTGGGCAGCCTTAACAGCCAGGGAGCAACCACCCATCTTATGCCGGATAAAGCGGGCACCCTGGCCTGAAGGAGGGCTGAAGAGCGAGATGGTCTTAGCGGGACATAGAATGAGAACTGCTTCTGTAGGCCGTCCTGAGACCATAGAGGGCACAATGCGCAATAACAAGGGATTTGAATTTAACCCGGTCCACCAAGGGAAGCCAGTGGAGAGCGTGGAGATGTTCCCTCACGTGGCACGTCTTAGCGATTCCCAAGAGAATCCTGGCGACCGCATTCTGAATGACCTAGAGTCTATTCAAAGAATATCCAGGGATGCCTAGGTACAACGCGTTAGCCTAGTCCAATCGGGAGAGGATCAAGACGCGGATGGCCGTCTCTTTGGCCGGCCTAGGGAGGAGAGATAAAAAGCTCCTTAATGTTTTAAGAAGGCATAAGCAGCTGCCTGACAGATTTTTTACCTGAACGGAAAAGGAGAGGTTATCCTCAAACCACACTCCTAGGTTTTTCGTGGATATGCCCTTAGAGGTAGGTAGGGGGAACCCAAGAGGCAAGATCGAGTCTCTGAAGCCAGGGGGGAATTTGCCGTAGAGAAGGATCTCTGACTTGTCTTCATTACAATTTGAGTTGGGCCGACACAAGCCACTCGAAGACCGAAGACAAGCAATGCTGAACAAAGGATACAGAGTCCTCATCTTTTCCCCAGGTAAAGAGAAGCTAGGTTTCATCGGCGTAGGCTATCACTTTAGCCTCCAACCCCTCAGCTAGATAGACCAGAGAAGTGACGTAGATGTTAAGAAGGGGGCTAATGGAAGACCCCTGTGGGACCAGAGTGGTGACCGGCATCGGTGTTGAGGCGGCCCGTGGCAGCCAGACCTGTTGGGCCCACCCCTCAAGAAAGGACCTGAGCCAGACCCAGGCAGTGCCTGAGACACCTATCTCAGAGAGACGGGTGAGCAGCACGCAGTGTGGTACCGGGTCAAATGCCACCGATAGGTCAAACATCACCAGTGCTGCTCTCCCTCCCGGCGTCTAAGCATTTGCGGATGGCTTCGGATATTTCCACCAGCGCTGACTCGGTGCTGCAAGAGGAGCGGAACCCGGACTGTGCTGAATGCAGAACATCAGACCCCTCAACAAATTCTGTAAGTTGTTTGGTCACCAAGACGTTTGCTAAACTGGGAAGGAGGGAGGTAGGGCGATAATTCCCAGGTATCAGGGGATCAAGAGTGGGCTTCTTCAAGAGGGGAATGGTTTTAACCTGTTTCCAGGCCTCCGGTACCCGTGCCTCACGGAGGGAGGCGTTTATATTCAGATTGACTACTGGGTTGATGATCTCTGCGACTGCGGCAAGTAGTCTCGCCATACAGGGCTCCGTGGGCAAGCCAGATTTTAAGCCCTTCAGGATTTTAAGAGAGCTAAACAAATCAACAGATAAAAAGGCCAGCAGTGAGAGCCTGGGGGCAACAGGCGAGATGGCAATAGGCGCAGCGACAGGCGAGGGTCCGGAGCCGGAGATGAAGGTAGCCTGAATCATGTGAATTTTATCCCTATAAAAATTGAAATAAGGTTTTAGCGCCATCTCCTGGCCCTTTTTTATACATCTGCCAGATAAATAATTCTCAAGTAAGTTACAAAACGTTAAATGGGATAAAGCCACCTTCTTGCCTCCTTTTTATTCATCTGCCAGATAAATAATTCTCAACTAAGTTACACAAAGTTAAATGAGATAAAGACACCTTCTTGCATCCTACTCATACATCTGCCATACAAAATATTCTCAAAGAAGCAACATGAAGTCAAATGTGATAGAGAGAATGTATCTTGTTTTAACTAAACACTCTTGTTATTGACCAGATCAATATCAACTCCTATCTCGGAGTCACATAGAACCGGACTTCTCAATCGCTAACCATGTGCCCGCCAAAACCCCACCTCCCTACCCCCCCTTAACTCGACACTCAGGCGTTACGGATCCAACTCTTGGTCCATAATCTACCCAGACAATCTGTCCAGCTATGCAAAAGAAGAACTTCAAACACAGAACCATAAAACAGCAGCCAGAAATACTCATAGTAGACAACTACCACACCATGACTAACGGCAAGACGAAAACTGACTTTGTCTTCTACACCAAACGTCCGACAAAGTGTAAAAACACCTTCTATCTTCACTTCCTATTCACCAAGTCTGTCAATATTGCCTATGGTTAAAAAATCTCCACGATCATCTCTCCTACCTTTAAAGGGGAACTCACCATTTCCATCTTCAGAACAGGAAACACTCTCATACAGGCCACGGACCCGCACCTCACCACCTTTCACTTCCAGACACTAAACTCCTCTTTTACTCAACAGAACCATCAAACCCATCCTCCTCTATCACCCTCCACCCTGACAAACGTCCCAGAACAGTGCCAGCCGTCCTGCCCTGCCGATCCACTCTGCAACGCACTAACCTCCATCCTGACAAATGCCCCAGAACACAGCCGATCGCCCTGTCCTTCTGACTCATTCTATGACTCATGGACATCCTCCTTCACTCATTACTACCTCACTACCCCCATCATCACACTGCGCCGACAAACACCCACTATCATGACATCCACTAATCCCACCAGGACCAGCAAACGCACAGCTAACAAACACCACAAGGCTGATCTGGAACCAGACAGATCAGACACAAACTGCAGTCTCCCCACTATGGTACTCACTATAGCCACACCCCTCTCGACCTCAGGTGACCCGACTCTACCCTCACGACCTATCTCCAACACTGCCCTATTCCATCTGCCATATACATCCCCAGGCCCAACGTCACCGACTATCCCTCGGACACTGACCTCCCTCAAAGCATTGCTCCCTCTCCTTCCTCTGACCCAAGACCACATGCCCAACCCACCCCCAACACCATTGCCAATCCCCTGGACTCAGACCCCCTCCAGACCATTGCTCACCCTCCTCCCTTCGACCCAAGTCCCACAACACCTCCACCTTACCTCAAGACTGGAAACATCAATGACCCAACTCAACACGCTCACCCTATCCCTACGCCCACCCCCAATGATACCGTTCTATCCCAGATCCCAGTACTCTCTCTTTCTACAGACTCTAGTCATACACTGCCCCCTCCGAAAACTAGTAACTCTTTTAACGCCCTTTCCCAACAACTGACCAGACTGGAACAAAAGATTGACGCCCTAGCGGCCGACATCCTACATCTACAACTAGATCGGCCCAACCTGTTTAAGCCACCTTGTTCATGCTCTCGGGGTAGTTGCACACCTTCTCCCCACACAGCCATTTCCATGGCCCCACCTGACCCCTCCAATGGCCCTCCATTCAATTGGGGAGGCAGGCTCATCGACCTAATCAAGCTCTCTGCACCCTTTCAATAATGGCAACAGAGGAAATTAACAACTCTCACCTCACAACAAACCAGAATATAGCTCCTGTCGCAATCCCAGTCATTGTTGGCACAAACAGAACGCCTAGAACAGTCCACTCGGCCAGACCCCTAGTGCAATACACTTCTATCCTTACAGCACACCCCAACATTATAACGTCCTGCCCTCTATCCTGCATACTCTTCAACTGCAGTACAGCAGTACAACACGCCACAGACATTGCCGAAGTTACACTTAGGGAAGAAATAGACATTGCATTTCTCACAGAAACCTGGCTCAACGACCACTCTAACCCCATTCTTGACCTACTCTCCCCTCCTGGTTACAACGTCATTAGACAGGAGAGACTGCTCAAAACAGGTGGAGAACTAGCAATCGTCCACAAAGAAGGTATTCAGATCAGCGCATTAAAACCTGCGGAATACCTGACCCTGGAGTACCTTGGTGTCGAACTTGCAGGCAAAGGCACCACGCCCATCAAATTTCACACCAACTACCATCCCCCTGGGAAGCACGCCCTCTTCGCTGAAGAACTAACCGACCTAATAACACGCTTCTCCCGAACACACATGAAATACGTGTTCCTGGGTGACTTCAATATCCACTGGAACAACACAGAAGACACCATTGCCCAGAACCTCTCCAACCTGCTTGAAATAACCAACCTAAAATAACTGTGCAACGAACCAACACACATCAAAGGAGCAACTCTGGACGCGATCTTCACCAGAAATGAACTAGTCTCTCTGAGATCAATCTTGCCCATTGACTGGTCTGACCACCTCCTCATTTTGCTTAATATCAACTCATCTGTCAGACACCAACCAATACAATCTGACAAACCCAAACACTGGATCAGGAACATCAATAAAGTCCCTATCCCCGAACTTGAATCCAAGATACATGCCCATCTCCAGTCCCAGCCTGCCACTATTTCGGCCGATGACCTTACAGCCCCCTTTAACTCAGCAATCACGGAGGTGCTGGATCAAGTAGCGCCACTCAAAATTAAACAATTGAGATCTATCAAATCTAAATTATGGTTCAATGTGCATCAGGCTGTGTCCCAGACTCCCTTCAATTATGACAAATCACACCCATACTCAAAAAACCAGGAGCCAACCCTAATGATTTCAACAATCTCAGACCTATCTCCAACCTCCTGTTCCTAGCCAAAACCTTGGAGCAGTGCATACTCCAACAACTGAACAAACATATTGATGATTTCAACCTCCTTGACACCTTTCAACCGGGATTCAGGAAAGGGTGTAGCACTGAAACAGCCATGCTCAATATTTCAGACAATATCCACAGACCCTTAGATGAAGGTGAAGCCTGTCTTCTCATCCTCATTGACCTATCTGCAGCTTTCGACACAATTAATCACCCAGCTTTACTTGAGACTCTGAAGGGCCATTCTGGCATTGATGGCATGGTACTAAAATGGTTTGCTTCCTACCTCCAGCACCAGTCGCAACAAATTAAAATCAACTCCTGTCTCTCTAAGCCAACACGAGTCACACTTGGGGTCCCTCAAGGCTCGATCCTCTCTCCTGCTCTCTTCAATGTCTTCATGGAACCCCTGACAATCATTCTGAAAGAAGCAGGAGTTAAATATCATCTATATGCAGACAACACTCAACTCTACTACAAAATCAAATCACCTAGCGACATCCAACACCTCAATGTCACACTAACCAAGATCCAATCCTGGTTTAACATAAACCACTTAAAGTTGAACCCGGACAAAACGGAATTAATACTGTTCGCTACAAAAAGTAACCACCTTCCTATCCATGACTGGCTCAAGAACCTGGATGCCCTAAACTGCTCCCTCGCTATAACCGACTCGGTTAAGTCACTAGGCTTTACCTTGGACAAGTACTTATCGATGAAGGACCACATCAAAAATTCTGCAAAAAGTGTGCTGTATTCACTAAAACACCTGAAGAAAAAGAAACCTTTCATTCCCCAGGATGATTTCAAGATTGTTGTTCAATCCTTAGTCCTATCCATACTGGACTACGGGAACGCTATCCTTACAGTGACGCCAAAGGCTCACCTAGTCCCATTAAAGTCAGTCCTTAACATGGCTGCTTGACTCATAACGGGGGTTAGAAGTTTTGATCACATCACACCATCCCTCCACTCCCTCAACTGGCTACCCATTGAAGGCAGATGTATCTAAAGATTTGCCTGCATCAAACACAAAACCCTCCACTCACATTCCCCCAACTACCTAAACAGCAAACTGGTCAAAGCTGGAAGATCCAGATCCCTGAGAAGCTCCACTCACTTCTTCTCATCCCTCTAAAATTTAAAAAAGTCAACCACTCAGTCCCAATCCTTTTCTGCTAAGGTACCCAGGATATGGAACTCACTCCCGACTGACCTCAGATGCAACCCCTCCTTCCCGTGCTTCAAAAGTGACCTGAAACTCCTTCTCCCCAAGAAATACTTCACGCTCAAAGTTAAAGAATCAAGTCTCCAATAACCTAGTTGACTCCCTGCTCATTTGTCAATCTGGGCTAAGTGGAGTTTCGACTGCTTTAACCTCAGGAGCTCCCCACCTAACCTTCACTGTATGCTTAATTATAATTTATTTATTTTCATTTTAGGAGTTTTATATAGCGATTGCTGGACCCGAGGGTATCAGAGCGCTTTACAACATGTACAGTTATGTGCAGATATATAATACAGATATTATGATAGACCATGGAGGATCGAGCAGAGTATAGCTCAGATATGGGAGCGAGCGAGCATGAAGCGGGTAGTGCGTCGATCCTTCAGAACGAGCGTCTAATCGAATTCTATGTTTAACCAGGACGGGAGACTGAGAGGTTTTCTGGGTCCACGTCCAAATCCACAGTCAAGAGAATACAGAAAGATGGAAAACCGTGGAAGGAGCTTCCTTGGATCTTATGGTTTCGCTCGAGAACGATCTAGGAAGAGGACTTTGAGAAGGTTCTTGAATTTAGGGAATGAGGGGATCGTGCTGATGTGGGGGGATGGAGTTCCAGATTTTTGGGGCGTTTCCAGTAAAAGATTTAGCTGCGGTATTTTGCTTGCGAGCTTTCAGAGGGATGAGCAATAGAGTGTTGGAGCTCCTGAGGTTCCTGGACTGACAGGCTCTTTTGAGTATGGCGGCTAAGTATTCCGGTTTGCCTGTGTGTAGGGCTTTATGCGTGAGGCAAGCTGTTCTAAACCTGGCTCGAAGTTCAATTCGGAGCCATTTAAGTTCCCTGAGTGCAGGAGAGATGTGGTCGAATTTCTTAGTTCCTGTGACCATTCTTGCTGCAGCATTGAAGGTTGTTTTAAGGGGTGCTAGGTGAGATTTTGCTGTTCCGGTCAGGGCTGCGATCCCATAGTCGATTCTGGAGAGCACCAGTGCTTGCGGTGGCTTGTTGGAGATCTTTAGGGAGAAGGAAGGGTTTTATTTTATATAGTAATTTCAGGTTGAAAAAAGCACTTTTGGCGGATGTAGTAATGTGTTTTTTCAAGTTCAGCTTCGGGTCTAGGGTAAAACCTAGAGATTTTACCGAGTCCGCTGGGGTGAGGGTACCATTGAGGGCATCAATGGCTTTCAGTCATTCTTCAATTTGGGGATTTTCGTCTCTGTTGGAGATGAGGAGTAATTCAGTTTTCTCTTGATTGAGTTTCAGGTGGTTGATTGTGAGCCAGTGTTGAACCTCTTTGAGCATGGCATTTAATCTCTGGATGTCGTCGATGGAGGTGAATTCCAGATAAAGCTGCGTATCGTCCGCATATAGGTGGAAAGGGATGTTAGAGTTCCTGAGCAGTGTGGTAAGGGGTTCCCATGTAGATGTTGAAAAGCTGAAGGGAGAGCACTGACCCTTGGGGGACAGCTCTATTGACTGGTTGGAGGTCGGACTCAAAGTTTTTGATTTTTATTCTTTGTGAGCGGTTGTGAAGAAAAGAGGAGAACCAGCGGAGGACTGTCTCTTCAAGACCAGCTCTTTCTTGGAGGACCTTGAGGAGCAGAGAGTGCTCTACTGTATCGAACGCGGCCGATAATTCTAGTAGGATGAGAAGGCAGCATTTATCCGAATCCAGTGACCTGTGATGATCGTCTAGGACATTGATGATTGCAGTTTCGGTACTACAGCCTTTTCTGAAGCTCGATTGATGGGGATCTAGGAGATTGATGTTATCCATGTGTTGGGTCAGCTGAGGGAGTACACATTTTTCCAGTATTTTGGACAGAAGGGGTAAGTTCGATACAGGTCTAAAGTTGTTCATATCCTCTGTGTCCAGTCCTGGTTTTTTCAGTAGTGGCGTGACTTGGCCTACTTTGAGGCAGTCTGGTACAATTCCGGAGCCCAGAGAGCTGTTAATCATCGTGCACCATATCGGGGCTAGGGTGAGCTTCGGGTGCTTTGCCAAACGCGGGGGCATCTGGTCTTGAGCATGGGATGAGGGATTAGCAGTGGAGATTAGATTGACTGTCTCTGCTTCCTGAATAGGGATGAAGGAGGGGCAGTGTTTTTGGGGGGTTCACGGAGGCACCACCCTTAGTTTCGCACGCCTTGATTTCGGTTGGGGGGGAGAGATTTGAGCCAAGTGAGAGGTCGATCCTGGCGATTTTGTCGTTGAAAAAGACGGCAAAGTGGTCGCATTGTTCTTTGGATGCCAATATTGAATTAGTCGTAGGCTTGGATGTTTGATTCCTGATGATATTGAAGTGTTCTTTGGGACAGTTTGTTGCGGTGTTTAGAGCAGAACAGAAGAAAGCTGTCTTTTTATTCTTAATGTGCTTTTTGTAGTTCCTGCGGGCTTTATTAAGTTGATCACAATGGAGGTTGGAGGGATTGTTCCTACAGATTCTGAGGCTCTGCGCAACCTTCTTTCTTCATTGATGTCAGTGGAGAACCATGATCTGGAAGGGATGAGCTTGTTTTTTTTTTATTTCAGGGGGGCAAGGTGGTCCAGGGCGAGCGTCAGATTGACGTTGTAGAGAGAGGTAAGTTCAGTAATTAAGAGGTGATCAGTCGAGGTGGGGAGGAGTGAGCTTATTCTTTCTTCTAGGTCAGGCCGAGGGATCTAAGCTGTGTTCCTGACCCATTTGGGGGGGTCCTGCTGGGGGGGTTGAGTTTAGACCTTTTGGTTGATGTGGAAGAGAATGATGTGGTGGTCTGACCAGTCTACGGGAATGATGTGGTCAATGGAGATTGCGTTGTTTTCTGTAATGATTGCGTCCAGGATTGCTCCTCTATGGTGTGTTTCTTCTAAGCAAGGTTGGGTCAGATTATTTTCCAGCAGTCGGCTATTTAAAGATTGAATGACCGGGTTTTGAGTTTCATTCCATCTAAGATTGAGGTCGCCAAGAATTATGTTGTTAGAGTTGCAGTGGGCAATCAGGTCGGAAAGGTGTTCCTGAATTTGTTGGAGTTGCCTGGAGGGTGGTATAGGAGTTACAGAGTAATGGCCTGTTAGCGCATGTCTTGATGTTGACTGAGAGGCATTCAAAGGAGCTATACAAGCAAGAGGTGTTGCTTATATCCTCATGCACCCTTATGTCCTGCTATTCAATGTATGCCTAATTATAATGTTTAGCTTATATCTTTATACATCCCTATGTCCTGCTATGTAATGCACCTATGTATGTAAAGCGCTCCGATACCCCCGGGTCTAGCTAGCGCTATATAAAACCTATAAAAAAAGAAAAATAATAATCCCAATGGTATAACTGACACTTTATTATCTTTCATCAGGATTACCCATTGTGATACCACAAAACATCTTTTGATGGCATAAAACCTGAACACAGTTTAAAAAAATAAAATCGCTATTGTGGGTCTCCGACGGCACAGGCATTGACGATACAGCCCTGGAACCCCTCAACTTTACATAATTAATTACTGTATATTTGATAAAGCAGTAGTGTAGTCTTTTCTTGCCCTCCCTCAGGATCTGCTTTTCTTCCTCCCCTTCGCACCTCACTCCTTGCCTTCTCTCCATTCGTCCTTCACTTTCTGCCCTACGTCCAAGTTTCCTGTTAATCGCTGCCTCCCCTCATTAACTGCATTTCATTTTTCACCTTCCCATCTTTTCCCTTCCACTCTCCTGTCGTGCTCCCCAATGTCTGCTCTTCTTCCCTTTCCCCTCTTTCCACTTTTCATTCTCATCATGTTCCACTCAATCTTGCACTCCCAATCTCTGCTTTCCCTGACTTCTCTTCAGGTACTTAATCTTCAGTATCTATCTTTTCTTTCAGACCTCTCCTCTTTCCTCACTTTCCCTTTTATGTTTTTCCTTCTTGTTCATATCTTTATATCCTCTCCATGAATCTGTGTTTGATTTCAGGGTCATAATTTTAAATCTTGGTGTGACCACTCGTTCTTTTATCTTTCTGAGGTCGATAAAATGAGTGCCATTAAGCTGGATAACAACATTTAAATTCAGTGTCAAGGACCCACTGGTGAATATGTGCTTTACAAAAAAACATGGTGTGTTAAGGGCACAGAAATGTATTTTAATCTTTTGTTTTCTAATTTCTTTGCAATTTTACACTGTCATTATTCCCGCGGTCCCTTCTTGACCAAGAACCTTTCATACTCGCATTAATTGTTTGCCTTTCCTTTTTAAGTTGAGCCTGTAACAGCGCGCATGCGGTTTTCTGGTGAAGACTTCATGTAAGGGCTTTCGAAAATAAACCTAAGAATTGCACACGCTTGTGCGTGTGCTTTTTGTTTTGGCCCACGCTATTGGCTTTTGCGTGCGTCTTTTTAACAAAGACAGCAGGCAATTGGCCAAAAGCGGGCGCATTGCTCCGCCCATGGCCTATTGGTGGCAGTTACTCGCACGGCCGCCATGTGGTTTTAATTATCGTGCCAAGACACGGGCGCGATAATTGAAACCAGATGTCTCGCTGTGGCGCGCACGCGGACCACTCGTGGGCTTGTTTTCCACGGCCTTGAATCAACTACCAGCTGCACAATGAGAAAAATATGTGTGTGGCGACCTTCGACCGAACCCTGTGCTGAAGGGAAAAGAGCGGAGCCAACTGTCACTTCAGAGAGTCTAGTAACGGTGTCTGTGAAGACCGAGCCAATGGGGGAGCCAAAGCCGTTCCACTCCGGGAAGATTAATTTGCTGTTCAACAACTAAAGGAAACTCAATTCAGCAGCGTACTTGAGTCCCGGGCAAAATGAGAACTTTACTATATGCCCAGGTGACTGTTTTTCAAGCAGAATTCTCACGGTCTTCCTTAGGAGAAGCCTGCATTCTTTGCAGTAATAATACACTCAGGCCCTCAGATTGCGTGACTGTTCATTCCGGCGCGGCATTAACCAGTGTTATAGGCCTCAGTGGAATTGTGATGGTGGTAACATACAGCAGGGTGGTGTTTATTGGGCGCGGTATTCCTCCACTATTTCAAGATACTCATTTTAAGAATGGGGATAAGGTTGTGTTTCTTTACTCGAGCTGGGAATGATGCTTTTTCTATCTGAAATATAATTTATCAACAGCAAAATTCATTCTTGGGGTCATTTTTTTAAAATTAAAGATCATTGCGTTTTTCCCTGTTGTACTGTACATTGCATGTCAGATGCCAGGACATAGTCAATCAAGGGGCAATCTTTTTATCAAGGCCCACAGGAAAAGAGCATAGCCCTTCGTAGAGATCGCAGTGGAGAACTACGTTTCCCAGTGTGCACAGGCGGCACCATTTGAGTGACACATTTCACCTCACCAAAGTGTGACAAGGGCTAATATGAGCTGTGTAGACAAGAATGTGTGCAATGTCCCATTTATTTCCTCTCGCCACTCATGAGTAATTTTTATCTATTTTAAAGATGTTTTTATCTATGACAGATTTGATTCATGAATTGATTTTTGTTAAAGAATGTTGCGTTTTATTGTTTTTTTATTCTATTATTATGCTCCTCACGTGTAGAGTTCCATCAGGGACACCCACGAGGCGCAGCAGGGACACACACCAGGCACAGAGTACAGTCTCGGCCGAAGTTCACGTGCGACCTGGGGCCTGTTTATTTAGGCCCTCGGACCGAGCCTGGTCACGAAGGGTGGTGCAAATGCTACAGTGTAGGGTACTGGCTGTGTGGCCCTCTACACCCCTCCTTTCTTTTAGAAGCAAAGTTAGCAGGAGAGGAAAATGAACAAGCATTTGCAATGCAATTGGTCTCGCATTTACGTGAGTTTAAGCTATTGGCATTGTAAATGACAAAGCCTTTTATTTGTTTTAAAAACAAAAATAAAAGGCATTGTTATTTGCAATGTCAATAGCTCAAACTCGCGTAAATGCGAGACCTATTGCATTGCAAATGCATGTTCTCTTACTCAGCACCTCCAGCCATGCCACCTTTCCTTTTTCCATACTTGCTTCCTTCCTCCCTTGGTACGTTTCTTCTTTCTTCCTCCTTTCATTCCTTACTTTCTTTTTTCCTGCTTTGACCATTCTTTCTTTAATTTCTTTCTTGCTTATCCTCAAACCTTCAGTCTCATTTTCTTCCTCCTGTCCTTTCTTCTTTCGATTCATCCATCACATATTGTTCACTTCCTTTCTCCCTCTATCACTTCATTTTTCTTATTTCCTCCTTTCTTCCATTACTCATTTATTTCCTCACTACAATACTCCCTTTCCTGCATTTGTTGCGGCCTTCTTTAATGTATTATTTCCTTCAAACCTTTCTTTTAACCGCATGCGTGCGGCCGTTTTTCCCGCGGAATGCGCCATTTTTCGATTTACCGCGTTATATGACGAGCTCAGCTCGTCATCAGCACACGGTAGGTAACGCTGATGAAGAGCTGAGCTCGTCATCAGCATGGAAGGGGTTAAACAGCACAGTACAAGCACATTCTCTTTACTTTGCAAATCTGCCTCAAGTCCTCAAATGACCTTTCCTACAGCTGCATTTTGAGATTTACACACATTTTCTAATTTGAGTTCACTTTTAAGTTATTGTCATAGTATTCCCTTATGTTATATTATGTTTTGTTATATTGATTTGTATAGCGCACTAATCACCTGAGAGGGTATCCAGGTGCTTGGGCAGGTGTGTTAGTGTGAGGTCCCAGAGGTGTTTATGTAAAGAGACAGGTCTTCAGCTTCTTGCGGAACTCAAGAAGTGAGGAGGTGGCTCTGATGTGTGGAGGCATGAGGATGTGGGTAAAGCCAATAAAGGAAGTGGGTGGAGCCACTGGAGGAAGTGGCGGAGCCAGGACGTGGGTGTGGCCTCCCCCCAAAAAAATGCAAGCACCTGCACTTAATATTTTACAAATTAAGCACTGGCATGCGTGGACTCAGTCTTGCACAGTTTTTATGTTTATGTTGTCCAAAAATTAACAGTTTTACTGAGAAAGTATGAACCATACGACAAAACAATGGACTGCTGCAGCCCCGAGTAATTACCAGTAGCTGACATTTATTCAAGCTTTCCATTCATCACATTTTTCCATACTTCAGTGTGCAAAAAAGTAGCCAAGCGCTCTAAAAATGTAGATCTACTGCACACGCAAACAGGAACAAACTTTGCTCTATTCACACTCTACAAATTACTTTGGAATCTACCTTTTCCACTTACCCTGTAACTGCTAACGGCAAACTGTGTCCTTTGACGAATTCTTTCAGGCTGCTGTAAGGGATGTGCTGAAGCAGGAAGAGATTTTTCAAACAAAAATTCACAACCACACGGCGACAGCTGCAAGTGAGAACCATCAGAATACTGCACTTCTACCGAATCATCCTCATAGAGGACAAACAGACTTTCAGGATACATCGCAGAACATTCAGATCGGCAGTCTGAGATAGGAAAAAAGCTGAAATACACACGAACCCTTATTAAGAATGCAATTACGGCACCTTTTACAGTTGTTCATATGTCATTGAACGCAATGTTTCTTCTCGGGTTAGCCCATTTTTTACAAACATTTTATTTTCATAAGTTGGCACCTGGATACCAAAATAAATACATTTGAAAAATACGTTTCCCCGTGGTATTCAACCTAATGGACATATGCAGTACATCAACGCATCAGTGTTTCAATAAATGTAAACTGTGTGGCAGTAACTAGGTTAGGCAATAAGGCTAAAATTAAGTGTTCTGATTTACGCAACTTCAACCACTAGACTTTATGAGCTGTCCTTTTCACTTCTCATCAGAGCATCAAGCGTGATGGGAGGGGCGCTACCTGATAACATGGAAACGAGTTACTGCCATAAACATATATCACAGAAGATGCCATGGGTGAGCATTATCTGCCAGCTGTCCTGGGCATCCTTGTAGGATGCGCCACCTCGGGTTCCTGTCACTTGGTATCCTTTCTTACCTCCTGTTGTACAGCTCCACAGTCGCCCGCAGATGTCAATAGCAGAGTAGCTGTTCAAGCCTCCCGCCCTCGGAAGGAACCAGAAAGACGGACGATAAACTGTAGACTGTCTTTCCTGCACGGAAGCGGCCATCTTACAGAGGTACGGGTCTATAAATTGTACTAGAAATTATTAAAAGAGATACTCAATTCGTACGTTTTAAGTTTTCCATCTTGATTTTTAAAATCTTTTCTTTCAAAACCAAAACGCTGAAAACGTTCATAGGCATATTTCAACGCACAACAATGTTGGTGTGATAAAAAACAACTGTATAGAGCTTTCGTAACCTTTTGCTCGGAAAACAGAACGTTATACATAACTGCTTCATAAATACTATTCACTACTGAATAAGGCATGCATTCTTCGCTGCGTCCCTTTCTTCTCTGTAACCTGAAAACCTAAGAGGCCATCTTTGAATGCAGTATGTCAGTTTCGTCTTAATTTAAGGGAGGACATAAAAAAAACTAGAGCGTCTTCTCTTCTCTGTGTGTTAGCGCACTGGTTGCCATAGCAAAACTACTTTAACCTCTTCACTGCTAGGGCTTTCTCTCCTTCTGCTACGCTCATTTTAGGTCGCAGCGTGTTTGCCAAAGCATACATGCCTACATTTTACAAGAGGAAAACGGGATATTTTAAACAAGCATTTGCATCTCGCAAATGGGAGGCTTATTAAATTGCAAATATTGTTTGTTTCCAAGTGCCCCAAAGCTGCATCTAAAGAAAGGGGCGCGGCCTCTATAGAGTGAAAGCGCGGCATGGGTAGGGTGACCAGGCGTCCCGGATTTGGCCGGACTGTCCCAGTTATTCGTCAGCTGTCCCGGCAGATTTCAGGAAATTCAGCTTATGTCCCGGTTTTTAGTTCTCGCCTAGCGCGGATGCGCTCCTCGCTCTGGCGGGCCTATTGTGATTGAGAACATTTCAGTAGTGGACTTGTAGCCATGCCCCTAATTTTGATTGGCTGGCGTCATCCTTTATGTTAAACGTTGGCCTCAGATTGAAAGTGAAGCTTTTTTGTTACCGCCCTGTCTCCTTTTGGCCTTGCCCATACGGACTGGATTGTTTGCCTGAATTAGTCGGTGGGCACTTTTTTTCTCATTCGCGCACATCGACTACTGTTGTATTAGTTGAAACATTTTTTATTTTATTTAGAGCACCACGGATGTAGAAAAAACTGCTGTAGCAGAAATAATATGCCACTGTTTCTTTGCGCATTTCCTCGTAGCGGGCAGTAGGTTCTATTTATTTTGATGGGCGCCCCTCTCCCATTCTCTCCGTGGTTACGCACTGCCTACACATGTGCGCGGCGCTGCATTGTGTTCCGGAAAGCCATCTTTCATCCTGCCGCTGGCGGCTGCGTACCTGGGACTCGGGGTTTATCGCCATCAGCGGCTCTGAAAGTCATCCATCGCTTTTATTGCTGCTAAAGTTCTGAACGTGTGGCTCGTAGCGTCAACAATATCCAGGCGAGTGGCTGCCACCGAAGCACGCTCTACTCTGTGCCTGAGAGTTCACATTGGAGCATTTGTTGAAGAGTACAGTATGTCTTAAGCCCTCCTCGAAGTGTTTGGGCCTTCTGAAGAAGCTGTAGTATTGTGCGTTTGTGTACGTGTGTGTCTAAGTGTCTTTGTTTCCGTTTGCCGAGTATGTGTGCATGTACGTAATTGTGTGTGTGATGGAGCGAGGTGGCAAACACAAAATGTTGTGTACCCCTCTCAAAATTAATGTGCCATAACGTTAATATTTACTAATTGTATGTTTTGTGAAATTAACCAACCATAGAGTAGGATGCACACATTATTTTATTATTATACATGGAAAACTAACTTTGCTTGCATGTTGCAATAAAAACTAGCTAACATGTACTGTTATTGTGTTGTGAATTAATGCACAGCTTAAATATAAACTAAACGCAATTTAAATGTGCTTATAGTATTCATTTGTGTTGTGGTCGAAAATGTAAGTATAAAACGCATTTATGTGGCTTATGTGCTAGGTAACAACTAATAGGGAAAACATTAGTAAGGTGAGAGGTAAACAGAACGGGTTTAAATTCAATAATTAACATGAATCTGTGTTTGTTTCTACGATAGTTCCAAAAGTGGCTTCTGAGGCCTAAATTAAAATGGACGCTTGGGTAAATTGTGAGCAAGAGCTGAACAGCGCAGGCGCGCCAAAACCTGCAAGTCAGAGTGAACTGTCTGTGCTCGAGGAGGTTTAAGGCTGCCTTAGCTCGGAACCTAGGATGGGTGCCAAAAATGGACGCTTGGACGTTGTGATCATGGGAAAGGGTGTCGGTGTATCTAATAGAAGAAATAGTTACGCTATGGACTATCCTAAAACAAAGACCCTTTATTTTTCTGCTGAACCATCGAGAAAATGATGTTGTAATGGTGAGATGATGCTCACCCACCCCGAAATTGTCCAATGAAATTCTGAATAAAGAAATGACAGTTACTTTTTAGATAGATTAAGCTAGGGAAATAGGGTATAAAAACCCCTGGATTTGACTAGAAGGGGTCGCTTTTTCGATTTCTACTGGAGATGCTGCCCGATTGCTGAACGATTCCTGGATGTAAGACTTTAATGTTTTTTTTACTTGTTTGCTTTACAGGACTGAAGGATAAGATGAGGGTGTTAGTTAGGGATGTTAGGAGAGAATGAATTTGGAACTATCTGTTCTTTGCTAAACTTTAACTGTCCTCTAAAATAAAGCGATTTTCTTGAGCTCTAAATAAAATGATCATTTTTGAAAATAAAGTTTACGTTTTTCTGAATAAAGAATTTACTAATGCATAAATGTGAGACATAATAAAGTTTTGCTATTAATGAAATTGGGAAAATGGAATTTTAAAAGCTGGTCTTGTGATTTTCCTACGCCTAATTTTCATTCTAGCAGATCCATTGCCACTATGGTGGTGTGTCTGAATAATTAAATGTTCGAATAAAACCATGGTAAAATGTTTTAAATCTGCAGGTGTAAATAATAAATAGTTAAATAGGTTTAGACGCTCCACCAAATGTTACAGCATTTCTCCATTGCGATTCACCAAAGCCTTGAAGCCAAGTGTAAGTAATCAGGGAAAATGCATAGTGTTATGGGCCCGCTGATGCATGATTTGTGAATTCTGAGGTTTGAGGAAATGGTGAGGATCCATTAGAAATGATTTCTGGAGCCGCGACGTAGCATGTGTATGTATGTTGTGAGTGTGTACAGAGATGCATGCATGTTGAGTCCTGTGTGTAGGTTTTGTATCTGCGTAGTTGTGTTTGAGTGGCCGTTTTTCCAAGTGGTGGTATGCAAAGAAAGTAGCGCCGTTTGTGTTCATCGCCACTTAAGTACCCGCCGGGCTGTAAAGTCAGGGAGGATTTTTTTTCCTCATTCTTTTTTTTTTATTTAAATGTTTTTATTGAATACAAAGATCATGTGCATACATAGCAATAATTCCAATCATACAATTCCAGACCTGGACAGTGGGCTACCATCAAAATACGTTACAAAGATTCAGCACTTTCTGTACTATTGTACATTGCTAATTCCACTGTTGGGGACACCACTGGATCCCCTCGATACTTATACCAGCTCGACCATTTCCGGTCCCATTTTTTGGGGCACCCTCTAGCTGCAAACACTTCCGTTTCCGCCAGCATGCATCGTCAGGGAGGTTTTTGATGGTTTTCGCGGTTATAGGGTGAATCGGGGTTTCTGCAGGCCAGGGCAGAACCACTTTCAGGAGCAGAGAATCACCCCCCCTTTGCTGGCAGAGGTTTACAATATCCTGTTCGCAGTCTGTCCAGAATTGAAAATGACACCTCACAAACTACCTCAGACATACAAACAGCAGCAGAGACAGAAATGCTGAATAAAGAGAGGATGTGGCCTAACGTCTAGAGTGGTCTATCTCGGAGCTGGGGAATCAGGTTTGAGTCTCTGCAGGGACGAGCAACAACATCCTGTGATTCCTGGCAAATCGCTTAATTCCCCCGTTCCAATAAAAAATGAATGTGCCCGTCTGCAACGCAACCGGTGCTCATGTATAGCGCTCTGATACGTTCCGGCTATATAAAACTCCAAAATAAAGTAAATCGATTTAACCCTCTGTCAGATTAGAAAGTACAATGTGAAAGATTTTTGCGACCAACTCCTTCACTGTCATCTAAAAAGTGCACGTTTTGACTGTCATCTAAAAAGTGCACGTTTTGAACCAGGTATGGCAAAAAGAGTGAATAAAAACTCGGGATCATTCTGCAGAGTATTACACAGAGGTTTCAAAATTTGAAAAGAAATCCGATAGTACAATATTCTTCCCAGTTATTAAAGACAACTAGTGGCGTATCTAGAAGTGAATTTGAAGGGGGCACCCATTGGGCCCCAAATAAATCTGTGGGGTCAGCTACAAATGGTATATATCTTTACCTATAGATACATACGCATAGATATTAAACCTTTTAAGCAAATAACACTGCTTTGAAATGAAAGGTAACTTAAACAAATTCTGTTTTGCAATGATCAGTTTCTGTTTGGTTTTTCTGTGTGGCATCCTGCTACCTTGAGAAGCTATAGTAGTGTGGCAAAAGTGGGTGCACTTAGAGCTGGGGCATGGTCCCTTTCTGGTCCCCATCAAAAGGTGCCACTGCTTAATGGGTTTGGCTATTAAGTGATGCAAATGACACATCAATCAAATAATATCGGAGACATTTCCTACCGAGTTAAAATAACAAGCATTCGCAATGCAAAAGGTCTCGCATTTACGCAAGTTTAAGCTATTGGTAATGTAAATGACAATGGGTTTTATTTATGTTTTAAAAACGAAAACAAAAATGAAAGGTATTGTTATTTGCAACGTCAATAGCTCAAACTCGCGTAAATGCGAGGCCTATTGCATTGCAAATGCTTGTTAGAGAGGGTTGGCTGAAACCGTGGGAGGAATCTTTTTATGTTTTGCAAAGCACGGATAGTTAGCAGCTATTATAAGAAAGTAATGTAATTAACAGGCATGCTACTGGCTTTAAAAATGGCATTTTATGTATGTTCTTAACTGCCTCTTCTGTAATTCTCTGCTAAGGAGCACTGTCATTGTGCGCGTTGGGTAGTACATTTGAAGTCCTTCTTCTGTTTTTGGGAAATGTCCCGGTTTTTGGCTTTACAATCTGGTCACCCTAGGCATGGGGCGCTTGGAAACAATCAACAAAAAGTAGGGGTTGCATTTGGGAGAGTTTAAGCTATTGGCATTGCAAACAAGCGACCACAATCGTCCCGGCTGCTTGTAAAGTGAAAGCGTGCATGGCGCACTGAATATAAGGAAAGCAAGTCGTGCCTGCAGCAGGGCAAAACCCATTAAAGAAAATAGTACTTACAGAGTAAATAACACAGACTGTGTAACAACCGAAGTAAAAGGGCCAGCCCTCATGTACGTTACAAATGAAGCCAAGGCGGTTACCAAATCAGGAGCCAGCATTTACAAAGGACAAAGACACAAGTCAACGAAAAATATGGGCAGAGAGTGGGCGGAGCTTCAAGTGCATACTCTAATACAGCATGCCTCGCAGAACAGTGCATGCGCTGCCCAGGCTCGACCTAAAAACAGAACCATTGGAACCATACTAGACCCGACTGAAGAGCCCCAATAAGGTTGAAACCGTGTGAAACCAGTCCTGGGTTGCTTCTGTTCCGGTTCCGGGAGGACCTAGACTGGCAATTTGGGCTGAACTGTTCCTATGAGGGGCAGTTTCAAGACTGATTTGTATATGGCTGGGTCTAATCTGAGGTGGCATGGTGCGCAAAAGAACTGCGGAGCGAAGTAGGGCTGTCTGTGCCACTGCTGCCACTTGTGCTACACGGAGACTCTATCTGGAATGTTTTAACTGCTTTTACTAGCTTTTAGATAAGTCGCTTCACAGGAAACGCTCTAAACGCTTTTAATGATTATCGCATTTTAAATGCACCACTGCTTACTTGCACAATACAGCATCATTGCTCTGCTCCCTCATCCCGGTCTACCGCGACAAGTGCCGTTTGTGTGGAGGGCGGGGCTGACTTTGCCACACAGCTGAAACCACTCAAGCTTGGAGAGGGCGGAGCTAGTCTGCCACTCACTCTCCGATAAAAACTGAAGGGTCAGAGGACGCGCACCGGAGTGAAGTAGGGCTTTCTGTGCCTCTGCTGCGGCTTGTGCTACACGGAGACTCTATCTGGAATGTTTTAACTGCTTTTACTAGCTTTCAGATAAGTTACTTCACAGGAAACGCTCTATACGTTTTTAATGATTATCGCATTTTAAATGCACCACTGCTTACTTGCACAATACAGCATTGTTGCTCTGCTCCCTCATCCCGGTCCACCGCGGCAAATGCCGTTTGTGTGGAGGGGTGGGCTGATTTTGCCACACAGCTGAAACCACTCGAGCTTGGAGAGGGCTGAGCTAGTCTGCCACTCGCTTTTCTATAAAAACTGAAGGGTCAGAGGACGCGGAGCAAAGTAGGGCTATCTGTGCTACTGCTGCTGCTTGTGCAACACGGAGACTCCATCTGGAATGTTTTAACTGCTTTTACTAGCTTTTAGATAAGTCGCTTCACAGGAAACGCTTTATACGCTTTTAATGATTATCCCATTTTAAATTCACCACTGCTTACTTGCACAATACAGCATCTTTGCTCTGCTCCCTCGTACCGGTCCACCGTGGTAAGTGCCGTTTGTGTGGAGGGCGGATCTGACTTTGCCACACAGCTGAAACCACTCGAGCTTGCAGAGGGCGGAGCTAGTCTGTCACTCGCTCTCCAATAAAAACTGAAGGGTCAGCGGGTGCGCCGCAAGCCCGTCTGCGCTCGACCGCGTCCGGCCCGCGTCCAGCGCCAGCCATGCTGCCCATCTCTACCCACTCACGAGAATCGCATGGTCCAGGGAGCAGCTCTTAGAGTTAGATACAGTAAGATGCACAAGGTCTTCACGCTTGGATCCTAGTACGCTGATACAGGAGCTACACGGCCATGGGCCATATTGCGAACCTTGCTCCTTTGAACTAGTCAGAGAGATCTTGGGGAGTAGGTGTAAAGGAATTGAAACGATTGTACCTTTAATAACTCGGACCGCAACCTCTGGTTCTACCATCAAAGCCTGCTTAATCAATTGCAGATCCCTCCCTAAACATGCGGATGATGTCTGGCTAACAATGGAATCTAACTCATGGGAACCCATATTCCTTACAGAAACTTGGTTGAGAGATAGTTCTAACACCGACATAATGCTGACCATCCCAGAGGGTTATAACATTTCCACGGTCAATGATCATCATAAGAGACAGCTGGGAGATATCACACAAAAGGATTGAACGAACTGGACGGATCGAAGCAATGTCCTTTTGCATTAAAATCTCCTCCACATTCTCTATTCCTGGAATGCTAGTATACAGACCCCCTGATTCCATGCCCACTGAGCTACTGGAGCTCTGCGAGCTGATCGCTGATCTCTCTTTGAGATATACAAACTTCATGGTCCTAGGTGACTTTAATGTTCATGTGGACAATGATAAGTGCCCCTTGGCCTCCCAGCTGGCTGATACTCTTAAGGGGCTAAACCTTAGCCAAAAGGTTTCTATGCCAACCCATGTAGCAGGCCACATGCTAGATACATTTTTTCCAATGTTCACACTCTAACAATAGCTGATCCCATTCCCCTCACCCGGTCGGACCACAGTCTCATACCATTTAACCGGACTTCCACCAGTTGTAATACTTCTGTGAGACTAGAACGCAAATCCAGAAGAAACTGGAAGAAAGTCAACCCTGAAACTATGAGTCCAGCACTACTAAATACCCCCTTGCTACTCACTGTAGAACCCAGCAGTGACGCCATCACGGTTAACCATTGGGTTTCGTCGGCCCTTGACAAAATAGCCCCTATTAAAACTATGAAACTTGCGAGAAATAAACCCTCTGCCCCCTGGTTTACGCCAGAGCTCCACTTAGAGAAAAATCTCTTCAAGAAGCTTGAGCGGGTATGGCGAAAAACCTACAATACAGAGTCTGAGTGCTTACAGAACAGCACTAAATCAATTTCATAGGCTAAAACGTAACACAATCAGGAATTATGTGGCTAACCAAATTAAATCCTCAGACAACTCTGCTAAAGAAGTTTTCAAAATCATCCAGGGCTTCATTAAACCAGGGACGATGAAAAGAGCCATAGTTCCATCTGCCACTCTCTGTGAAGATCTAGCGACCTTCTTTCAGGAGAAAATCCAAGATATATACTCTTCATTCTCCTTGACTGAACCGCCTACTGCACTTCGGCCTACCCCCCGGCACTTAGACATCTGGTCGGAATTCCGCTCTTTTAGTCCGGAAACATCCCTAATTGAATTGGAGAAAACGAAATCTGGTTCTCCAATGGATCCCTGCCCAGCAATCCCTCTCTAACCGGCTTTGGAACTCATCCCTGGAAACAGGCATCTATCCCTCCATTTGGAAAAAGGCATCTATTCAGCCTGTAGGAGAGTGGGGTCTGCAATCCCATGGCCACCCCAGATTTTTGCTTTTTGCTTCACTGGTTTACGACTTTCCCTGGCTGTGGGCCTGCTAATCAGACCCACAGCCTAGCTGTTCTCTCTCTAAATTACAACCATGTACCCTAGGTGCATTTACCAATTGGTACTGGGCCACCTTATCAGTCCCTGTACAGTATACCTTAGCTGCAGCATGTATTATGCCACCCCTGGCTGGCCACCCAAATCTGACACAACTGGCTGCACGACAGCTGGGGCAAGGTGGTGTAATCACCCTTTGCTTTAGATATAGTATTCCTATATCTAACCCTAAAATGGACACATATATTCCTATCAGTCACTCCTATGGCAGGCCTTATCAATCCTGAAGGCAGAGTGCTTGGAATTATGTGAGATGGTGCTCTGGCATGAGCTGAGCCCATTTGCAGCTTGCGGAACCAAGTCCTTATAGCTGTTCCATGATAACGCTATACCATATACTCTTAAGTGCATTATAATCCTCGCGGTTAAATGCTAACTTTGGCATAGCATTATCAAAACATGTCGAGTAAGGTGTCATACGAATTGGAATACTAACCCCTCGCCAATTCTGGCGACGGGGTTAGCATTCCACCCTTCTAGAGGGACACGACATGTATGTAACTGTAAACCCCGTTTAAAGTTAACTCGAGCCTCAGCATCACAAAATGGATGCTGCCACCACAGACACAAGTCTGACCTCCTGCTGCAGGGAGTCCTTCCAGCAAGGGAGACTCAGACAAAGGGTTTCCTGCCTTGGGAGGTGCTAGCACCACCCCAGACAGGATTTTGTGTATTAGGTAGGCCAAGGCTGAAAGGAATGAGACATGCCTGGGGCACACAAGGTGCCCTGTGCATACACCGGTTCCAACCAGTTGCTGGGGCACTCCAGTCCCAGCTCTGGCGGGAAACTGGACAAAGGATAGGGGGTGTAACCACCCCCCTTCCTGGTCCCACCCAGGGGAGGGACCTAGTCATAGTGCAGCCCCCTTTAGCTGAATAAAGGTAGGAGCTGGTCCCATTCCAGATTAGATTACTCTTGACAACTTCCATGAAGAACTCTTGACCTTCGACCTCCTGAACATCAGAAGACTGAAGAATCTCCCCTATGGTCAGGGAGTGACCATCCTGCTTCGCAGGCACCATCAAGCTCCTGTGCGGTTTGCTGCAAAGTCCTTCCATCCCGGAATCCGACGACCCAGCTCGACAAGACCCAGACCTCCAGACCTCTCTGACCTCTACCCACATCCACAGCACAGCTGGGACCCGTGGGTGCGACGAGCAACGTGGAGACGGCCATCTTGAAGAAACCTGCACAGCGCTTCCAGCACGACCCCTGAGGGTTCCTCAAGTGAGTGCATTGGGGACTGAGAAGCCCCACACCGACGCAGCACCTGCACCAAAGACCAGCCCCCCAGCATCCCCGTGATCTGCGTGGGCCCCTTTTGCCTGGTTGCTGCCCTTCCTGTTGTCTGGTCACTTGCCGGCTGGCTAGTGACCTCTGAGATGACGACCCGAAGATTTCGACACTGCTAGTCTGGTCCCCCAGACTGGCCCTTGCTTCCTTGTAAAAGAGAAGCACCCCGGACCCTCCTGGTCCACACCAGACGCCATCTTTGTTCCACCGCGTGGCTTGCATTAGCCAATGCCTGTTGTCCAAATCGACGATCCGACACCGCCAACAGCAGCAGACTACGTGGGACAGCTCGTGCCTCCAGCCTGGTCGTGAAGAACAGCTCCTGGTCCGCGCAGCCACAGAGAGAAGCGACCCTTCCTTCACCTGAACGCGGCGACAGCCTCTGGTTCCCTCTTGGTTCCAGCACCGTCACTGGCTAGTGACCAAGACTCTGTCCCCTTCCTTTTCAGGACTTCCTTCTTCCTAGTTCCATCCTTGGAACCACCGGACTCCTCCATCTGGCTGCCTGCCAGCAACTTCTTGTTTCAGGCATCACCTGGATCAACACAGCAAACCCGACGCAACTTCAGCCCTATGCACCCGCAGCCTGTGGGTTAGGTAACTAAAGCTTCTAGGTGCTGAAGTCAGAGTCCACTATTCTAGTGTCCAGGTCCACTGTTGTTTTCCCTCCATCCAGCCGGGTTCGTCCGGAATCCGTAACTTTGTAAACTATAGCATCCATAGACGTTGGTACGCATCCCGCGTGAGAGTTTCCACTCTGCACATGAGTCCCGTGGGCCTCCTGCTCCTTACTTACCTAGTTTGTAGCGTAGTCCCACCGATCCTCCAGCCTCTGGATCTCCTTACAGTATTTTCCTTCCTCGCATTCCATTGTTTTGAGTATATGGTTTGTCGTGCCCCTAAGGCACTTGTATAGATATTGTGCGAACTCGTATTTCTTTTGTAGTATTGTCATGTGCTTAGCCCTCTGACCTCATAAAGAGTTCAGAGGTGTTGATATTAATAAATATATCGTTTATTTTCATAACAACCTGTTTGGTGTCCTTTCATCTGGTATTCAAGGGGTTATATTGTGGTAAAACAGCTGGCTTCACATGCCAAAAGAGTTTAGCCTAAAGACTGCTTTTGTCCACGCTACTAGGATAGCTGGTCTATCAGGTTGACTTACAACCAATCACCATAAGGGGTTGTTTGGACTGATACAAGGTGATCATAGAATTAGTGAGCATCATATATCAGGCCAACTTCTCACATTGGTGGGCAGCGGTTGGGATTTGAGCTTGCTGTTGTTTTACCACGTATAATCTTGAGATATCATTTGAAAGATCACATAAGGTACCTAGGTACATATAACAAGCTTAGAAATACTCTGAGTTCTACTGAACCAGCTGTTATAGTGTAACAGGGCTTAGCACACCCTGACTACAACTCTAGCAAGGGATCAGTAGGTAAACCCATAGTGTAGGTAGGTGCATCACTTACACCACACTAGAAGCATGTCTACCCATGGAGAGTCCACAGAGACTCCCCTAGTGGCTAGTGACCCTCCACAGGTCCTTTCCAGATATGCAGCTCTCAGTTTCCAGGAGATGAGACAATTGTGTACCTCCAGGAAATTGAAACAGGGTTCTAACCCTACCACTCCTTTTCTTTTAGGTCTCTTAGAGACATATGATGCTAGAAAAGCTACTCATACAGATGGGAGCATGCCAGCCTTAGGAGGTACCCTTGGTGATCCTGATCTCCCTGAAACTGAAGAAGTAGAGGAGGGGGAGGATGAAGAGGTTCTTTCTGAGGATGAGGCAGACAATGGTCCTGAGCTAGTCAGCAGACTTACTAGGGCCAACTTAGACCTACATAGGGAAGGATCTGGGGGACCCCCAGTACTGACCCTAAGCAGGCCTAACTTTGGAGTTAGAAGAGATAGGTCTCATTCTAGGGACTCCAATAGATCTGTGCACTCTCATGCCTCTGCTCAGAGGAGAATGACTTCTCCCCAGAGGAGAATGACTTCCCCTCAGAGAAAAGAACATGAAGCAAGGATGAAACAGGCTAATCTGAGGATCCAGAGGGAAGAACTTGCCCTTGCCAAGGAGAAGCTTGCCTTTGCTAGAGAGCAACAGTTGAGTGGGGTAGCCCCCACGGGTGGCAGCAATATCCCTAAGGATAAAGACAGGAGTTTTGATACTAGACACCTGAGTAAGATAGTGCCCCCCTTTAAACAAGGGGATGCCATCCACAAATGGATGACTGCTTTGGAGAGGGCCTGCACTGTCCAGTGCATCCCCCAGAGTCAGTGGGCAGCTATATTGTGGCTCTCCTTTGAAGGTAAAGGTAGAGATAAGCTCCTCACTACTAGAGCTGAGGATGCTAACAATTACCAAGTCCTGAAGAATACACTGATTGATGGGTTTGGCTTAAAAACTGAACAGTACAGGTTGCTGTTCAGAGACACCCAGAAAATTCAGTCTCTGGATTGGGCTGACTTTGTTGATTGTGCCACTAAGGCTTTTGAAGGCTGGTTACTGGGAAGTAGAGTTACTGATTACACAGGATTGTATAATCTAATTAAGAGAGAACAAATCTTAAGTAATTGTCAGAATCAGTTGTTGCATCAGCACCTTATTGACTCAGATCTGACCTCTCCCCAAGAATTGGGAAAGAAGGCAGACAGATGGGTCAGGACAAGGGTCAAGCAGCAGAACCAGAACCAGGGTGGTGGCCAAAAGAAAGCAGATCCCAAGGGTAATGAGAATAAGCAAAATGACCAGAAGTCTTCAACAGGGCCCCAACAATCTAAAGAGGGTGGGTCCCAGAATTCCCAGAATTCCCAGAAGAAGAAGAATAATGGTCAGAAGAAACCATGGTGCCAATACTGTAAAAGTAATACTCACTGGTTTAGTGAGTGCACCAAGAAAGGCCCAACTCCTACCACTACTGCCCCTAAGGTACCTGCACCCCCTAGTACAGTAAGTAGTGGTAGTAATCCTCCCAAGGCTATAGTGGGGTTAACCCTGGGAACTGAGGCGGGCTCTGACTTAGTCAGGACACCTACTCAGGCTGTTCTTGTTTGTACTGGGGACATGGATATGACCCCTACAATAAGTCCGAGTACTCTGGGCAAGTACAGGCAGACACCCTTGATCAATGGAAAAATGGCTCAGGCCTACAGGGACACTTGTGCCAGTGTCACTATGGTGACACCAAACTTTGTGGACCCTGACCAGGTAATACTAGGTTCAGACTACCTGGTGACCAATGCTAGCAATGCCACTACCTCCCATAGTATGGCACTTGTTAATTTCTCCTGGGGAGGGGTAAATGGCCTCAAAAGGGTTGTTGTTAGTTCAGACCTCCCAGTGGACTGTCTTTTGGGCAATGATTTTGAATCCTCCTTATGGTCAGATGTGGAGTATAGGACTCATGTGGAAATGTTAGGTTTTACTCCATAAACTTCATGATGGTTTCAACAGTTTATTTGTTAATCATCATATTTTATTCATATGACTGGATAATCACAACGTATATTCCATACATAATTCTCCATAAACAGTGTGTTAATGGTCCACATTATTTAGAATCCCCAATGCATTTCGCACAAAAGTGCGCTTCTTCAGGGGGTCTGTAAGTAAATAGAAATGACAATAATGGGTACACTAGCAAATATCCAGGAGCAAGGCAATATATAAGTACACGAACTTATTCAGAAGGTGAATGAAGGTTAGGGTCTAAAAAGTAAATACACCAAGGTCGCCCACGTGCACATATAGATTAAAGAGTAAAATCAAGAGAGCAGACGGGAATAAGCATTAGTCGGGAGGTTCGGATTACTGCTAGATAGAGTGAACTTAAACCGAAAGTCGTCAGAGAAAAAAATGCGGTAAGACGCGAGGAAACCCAAGTGTTTAAAAACGTAATGTGATGAACACGTGAAAAAAGTGCCAATAACGTCCCAAAGTTATGCCAAAGAGGCGTGGAATATCCAAGGCGGTAGAGGCGACAATGTCTTACCGTTGTGAGGAGAAAAGGAAAGTAAGCGTCTGGTAACCGAGTGTGGGCGAGTACCAGGCTCCGTGGCAAGCAGGAACCCGGAAGACGCCACGCATGCGCATACGAGTGTTAAAGTATGCTTACTTAGGGTAAACATGAAAAAAAGACGTACTGAACACCCGTGATTTGAACAAGGATCGTGAAGTAAATGACACATATTTCAATCATCGAAAAAAGGTGAAAGTGAAAAATGGTGTATAAAAGAGAGTGTGAAAATACGGAGATAATAAAGTAATATTCAGAAATGCAAGATACATAATGAAACAAGCATTTACAATGCAACGGTTTCGCCTTTGGAAAAGTTTGAGCTATTGGCATTGTAAATGACAAAATTTGTATTTATGTGTTGGTTTTGAAAACAGATAAATAAATGGCATTGTCCTTTACATTGCCAATAGCTCTAACTTTTCCAAAGGCGAAACCGTTGCATTGTAAATGCTTGTTTATTTATGTGTTGGTTTCGAAAACAGATAAATAAATGGCTTTGGCATTTACAATGCCAATAGCTTAATCTCTCGCAAATGTGAGACCTAGGAGACCTAGTAGTAGAGTGAATAATAGTGAGTAGTAGAGCGTGAGTAGTACAGAGTGCGTAGTAGAGGAGTAGAGAGTGTGTAGTAGAGTAGTAGAGTGAGCACTAGAGAGTAATAGAGTGATTAATAGAGAGTGAGTAGTAGTGAGTAGTAGAGAGTTGTAGAGAGGACTAGAGTGAGTAGTAGTGAGTATAGTGAGTATTCGAGAGTGATTAGAGAGTAGTAGAGTGAGTAGTAAAGAGTAGTAGAGTGAGTATTCGAGAGAGTATTAGAGAGTGAGTAGTAAAAAGTGAGTAGTAAAGAGCAAGTAGTAAAGAGTGAAAGAGTGAGTAGTAAAGTGTGAGTAGTAAAGAGTGAGTAGTAGAGTGTGAGTAGTAGAGTGAGTAGTAGAGTGAGTAGTAGAGTAGATTGAGTAGTAGAGAGAGCGAGGGGAAGAGAAAGGATTGGACAGGAGAATGGTGAGCGAGTGGGGAGGCCATTGTCCAAAGGGTATGACTGAAGCATGGTGTGCTAGGGCACTGCCTTTCACAGAGAGCACAACTGGGCACTACAGTTGTGTCAATTATGCAGCTTTTCTGCTAACCCTGCGTGACACATAAATGATAAGACGTGGAAATTGATTTTCTGTGCATATTTCTCATGTGTGCATCACACATGTAAAGTGTCTTTTTGTTTTGATCCTATTAAAATCTTTGCAACAATCACACTTCAGAATCACAAAAAAAGACTATGAGCTTCATTTGATCTTTTCTTACTGCTGAAATATTTCCACATATTTATCAAATTTATTTTGCAAGCATTCTCAGTTTGCCAAATATTACAAAACACTTGACACTGCACAGCTTCTTCCATAGCTTGTAAGCACTGCACTACCTCTCGCACCCCTACTTCTGCACCCCTGCCCTTAGACCACCCACCAACTGCAATTTACCTGGCCCAGAGTTTTGGTCTATACTATGTCCCTCGTGTGGCGTTGCAGAGTAAAATCCTTCTCGACCAGGACGTGCAGCCAAGCTTTAGGAAAGTGAACAGCACGTGCAGGGAAACTTTATGTAAGTGCCAGGGGTGGTGGAGCAATAAGAATGATCCTATCAACGTGGCAGGTTGCCCTGTTTAAAGTGCAGTGTTACTGAAAAGTAGACTTGCAGGATTAGGGGTACGAGAAGTGCTGCTGGCAGGAGCTGGAGAAAAAGACAGGAATCAATTATTTGAAGTGTCATCTTATAAAATTCATCAAGGGGTGTTAGCGGGCACAGCGTCTGATTCACAGCGTCTGATTCACATAGCCAAATCACCACTACTTATCCAATAAGAGCAAAGTACCTACAACCATGCTCAGTGATTGGGCTTTGGAGTTCTGAATAAAAACAAATGCTTCCACAGCTTCTTGGTGGAGTTTGAAGGAGCACGAAAGGAAAACCATATGCTAACCAGCGCCACAACACACAAAACCACAGAATGCATAAATGCACTGTGCAGATGAAGCGAAGAGCGGTTTAAAGCTGTTTAAGTCTGTTTGAAGAATAGCCAGTATTCTAGTGCTGAAAGGGAAATGTGTATGCCTTAGAACCACTCCAGGTAAGATCTTCTGACTGCAAAGTATGTGTAATGCAGCAGCACAGAATAAAGTTCAAGGATTGTCCAATTAGAGCCCTGAATAAAGGCTAGTGTAGGGCCCATGTAGCTAAAAAAACAGCTTTAAAGGTGAGCTTTGCTTGTCTGAGTTGTAAAAAGTTAGAAATAGAGATGGTTCATGTTTGTGTGTTACATAAAATCTCAAGACAAGGTGGTCAGCCACACTGCATTGTGTTTTTTTGTACATTTTTTTGCATAATGGGACAAGAGTGGGCTGCTAGTTCCTTACCTTCGAAAGATGTGATCACCCGAGCAGACTCATGTGCACTTAGGCGTGGAGTCTGCTGGCTCCAATGGAAAAGTCATACCGCGCACCCCTAGTGCATAAATGAAAACCGCACTGAGGCAGACATAAATATCAACATACAGCTATATACAGGTTCAGGAATTGCAAATAACATTACATTTGGCAGAAAAAAATTGAAAGAACAGAGTCGCAGGCATTTTGAAGCAAAAAGTAGCTCCTCCTGCAATACTCATTCACATGCTCTTATATGCCTTTGTGAATTGGCCTCAAAACATCTAAAATGGGAAAAATTGTATATTCATATACGCTAAATGCAAATCGAAAGGAGTCTGTCCTCGTTGCACTTTTGACAGTAGGGAGTTGGACATTCTGGGATGGGTATAAGAGTATGTAAACGAGTACTGCTGAAAGACTAGTTTATGTATTTATAAATGTGTGTGTCAGTCTTAAAGCGCATAAAAACAGCCAAAGAAGAAATCAAGAACAAACACGGACTACAGGACAATGAAGGGGGAAAAAAGAGCGTGCACTCGAGTGCCCCTTCCCCACCCTTCTCAGAAGTGCAACAGGCTTGGGTGGAAAAGGGGAGAGACAACGCTCCCCTCCACTCTGCCAACAAGCTGTCTGACATTAATCACTGACAAAGGTGCTTTTTCAGTGTGCCCTGAAACCTTCCAGAGAAGCAGATTTTGAACTTACAATGACAAAGAAAATAAATGGCAAGGTGGCCTTCCAGGAAGGAGGCTGCAGCACACCAGGGGAATGGGAGCTTGGACCAAGAGAACCGGGGAAGGAAGAAAGAACAGGGAACTTGCTCTCCAGGTATGGCGCACTGCCAAGAGCGTGCATCTTCGAAGCGCTGTGAATTAAAGGCGCCTTTGTTTGCCCAAGAGTAGCCTTCTGATTGACTCCTGAAGAATGAACGGGTCCGTAGGCCCGCTGTTAGCAGGCCCCAGTTACTCATGCATGACACGGGGCATACTTAGATTGCTGCTGAGAACTGGGGTGCAATATGCAGGGTACGGGCTCACATATTGCCATCAGTGTCAGCTAATTTTGCACCGACATGTTTAGTGTAAATGTTGTTTTTGCACAAGACAATTAGTGCAACTCAGTTGGAAAACTTTCCTGGAATGGTCTATTTTCATAAATTCTGAATCGTCCAAAAACCAATAGGCCCCTAATAGATACAGTTGGCTACCTTATGTCACTGATACCCTAAAGTTTATCTGTGCAGAAATATATATATATATATATATACTATAAGTACTTGTGCAATTCTGAATTTAGTTTTTATCTTCTCTTACTTTGTCCCTCATAATGTAACCACATTCTAGTTTTCTAGTTTGACTGTTTCACAAACGTTTCTTATGAACAGAAGAGGCTCATACACTTTTCTCGGTGAAGCAGCTCGACTTCACACCCTTTGCACACTGGGCCTCCGTCACTGACACTGCTCCTGAGGCGGCCCTACTGAGTGTGGGACGGCGGCTCACTTTCATTCACCAGCTCTTTAGCTCATTAAACTGTTTTTCCTCTCAGCATTGTCCGCCATGTTTGAACTGCTTTGCCGCTAAACGCTCCTAAGCAGTTGAAAGGCCAGATCCGCACAGGGCCAGCCCTCCTGTGTTTTGCACTGCGCCATCTTTGAGGTATTAGCAGCGCAGGGCGATAAGGGGATTGGAAGGCCCGGCTTGAGCCCCTCAGCTCTGTGTTCCTCTGACACCGCATAGTTCCTGTTGCTCAGCTGGAAATGTCGAGCCGGGGCGCTTTAAAAGGGAGATTATAACACTTGCGCTGCCATCGATGCTCACTTTCGCCTTCCCTACTGTCTGAAGGAGTCACGGCGGACAATGGTCCCCCGTGGTTCCCAAACGCCAGTGAATGGGAACACTGTTGGTGGCATCAGTCATTCAGAGGGAGCCTCGGCGTATTGTCCTCCCCAATCAACGGCGCAGAATAGAGTTTGCTGGTGGCTGCCAAAAGGTTAGCAGCGCCCATGAAAGAGGGTTCCCATTATTCACTGCGTTTACAGAACTCCCCCTTTGTTGGGGCCGGCCCGTCGTTTCACGGCAGAGGTCCGGATCTGCGGCTGGCTGCCTTCTCCAAATGAGCGATTCGTGTGAATGCTGCGGGCCGGCGAGCAGCAGCGCCGCCTCGGACTCGGGGCTTATGTTCGTCCCCCGCAGACGGGCGAGAGTGAGCCGGCCAGGTTTGGCAGAGTCACTGGTTAACGATATCCCTCCTGACTCCCCTGACCTGCAGTTAACACTGAGGCTGCAGTCTGAGCTCCCTGCCCTCGCCGCGGCATCGTGGGAGGTCTCCGAGGGAACATTAGTTAAATGAAGCAGAGAGGCGTTGTCCGTGGCTGCGTGCAAGGGGTGGACAATGCATCGGTATTTTATAGCTCCTGGGTGCTGTGAAAGAGGCCTAAGGTGGAAGAAACCTCGGCGTGAAAAGTGATCATTGTAAGAGCACTTACAAGAGAGGATGTGCCGATGTGGCCTTAAGCAAGAGCTGCATACTTTGGAGCTGGGGAACCAGGTTCGAGCCTGGGCGCCTCCTCAGCATCCTGTAATTCTCGGCAAATCCCTTAATCTCCCTGTGCATATCCATAAATGAACGTGTCCATCGGGTCGAGCTCGCGCTATATATATCTACAGCAAATAAGTCAGGTCCCGGGCCGGCCAGCCAATCACAGCGCGGCCCGGGGAATGACGTCACGGGGGTGTCCCGGGCCGGCAGCCAATGACAGCGCGGCCTGGGACAAAGGGGCGGGACTTAAAAAAAGACCCAGAAACGCCCCCGAATCGCGTCTAGGCGGGCCCTGAACTGAGTGACGCTCCTCTCCTCCAATGGCTGGCCAGCATTTACGAGGCCAGCCAATGAAGAAGAGGGGCGTGTTCAGGCCCCCATATTACAAACAAAAGATTTCGGCTCCGCCCACTGCTTACGCAGTGCGACGGTAGCCGAAACCTAAAAAGGTGACCAGAAGCGGGTAGACTGAAAACTACATAGAGGAAAAAATTAATAAATACACAGTAGGCTGTATTTTCTGAGCCCTCCAATTACACAACTATGTCATACAAGAATGAAATAAATCACAAACAAGATCACAGCTAAATTGAGAGATATCTATGTACACTGAAACAGGTCTCAAATGTCACAAAATCGTAAATGAATCATAAATGGCAACTAAATTCAAGACGTTCATTAAGTCCTTTAGGCTGTACCACCTGTAATCTGTATATCCAGTACAACTCCCGCTGTAGTAAATGTTTGTTATTGTCCATGTGGGGTTGTTTATCAACTGTTTCCAAAATCAGGAATCGTATCTGGCTGGGGTTGTGCGAATGTTGGATATAGTGTGCAGCAATGTTGGATTTTAGGTTTTTTGTGCGGATGTTACTCCGATGTTCATTTAACCTGATTTTAATTTTTCGCTCAGTTTTACCCACATATGGGAGACCACATGGGCATTTTATCATGTATACCACATTGTTGGTATCGCATGTAGCATTGACAAGAAGGTTGATGGTAGTACCTTGAGTAGGGTGAGTCATAGTGGATCCAAGAATTATACTATTGCAATGGCTGCAATTGTGGCATGGAATGGTTCCTTTAAAAATGGTATGACTGGTGATGGTGGGTTGCTTGATCAACTGTTGAATAGTCTTGGTACGTTTGTACGCAAATATGGGGGGCTTTCGAAAACTTTGGTTGAAGTCAGCTTCTGATTGTAGTAGTGGCCAGTGCTTGCGAATAACCTCTTTGATTTGTCGTGATTGGGTAGAGTATTTAGATACAAATACAGGTCGAGTGTCTTGTTGTTGAATTTTCAATTTAGGTTTGAGTAGGTCAGTTCGGTGTACCCAGGGCCTACCAGGGGCTGCAGCATGTATTATGCCACCCCTGGCTGGCCACCCAAATCTGACACAACTGGCTGCACGACAGCTGGGGCAAGGTGGTGTAATCACCCTTTGCTTTAGATATAGTATTCCTATATCTAACCCTAAAATGGACACATATATTCCTATCAGTCACTCCTATGGCAGGCCTTATCAATCCTGAAGGCAGAGTGCTTGGAATTATGTGAGATGGTGCTCTGGCATGAGCTGAGCCCATTTGCAGCTTGCGGAACCAAGTCCTTATAGCTGTTCCATGATAACGCTATACCATATACTCTTAAGTGCATTATAATCCTCGCGGTTAAATGCTAACTTTGGCATAGCATTATCAAAACATGTCGAGTAAGGTGTCATACGAATTGGAATACTAACCCCTCGCCAATTCTGGCGACGGGGTTAGCATTCCACCCTTCTAGAGGGACACGACATGTATGTAACTGTAAACCCCGTTTAAAGTTAACTCGAGCCTCAGCATCACAAAATGGATGCTGCCACCACAGACACAAGTCTGACCTCCTGCTGCAGGGAGTCCTTCCAGCAAGGGAGACTCAGACAAAGGGTTTCCTGCCTTGGGAGGTGCTAGCACCACCCCAGACAGGATTTTGTGTATTAGGTAGGCCAAGGCTGAAAGGAATGAGACATGCCTGGGGCACACAAGGTGCCCTGTGCATACACCGGTTCCAACCAGTTGCTGGGGCACTCCAGTCCCAGCTCTGGCGGGAAACTGGACAAAGGATAGGGGGTGTAACCACCCCCCTTCCTGGTCCCACCCAGGGGAGGGACCTAGTCGTAGTGCAGCCCCCTTTAGCTGAATAAAGGTAGGAGCTGGTCCCATTCCAGATTAGATTACTCTTGACAACTTCCACGAAGAACTCTTGACCTTCGACCTCCTGAACATCAGAAGACTGAAGAATCTCCCCTATGGTCAGGGAGTGACCATCCTGCTTCGCAGGCACCATCAAGCTCCTGTGCGGTTTGCTGCAAAGTCCTTCCATCCCGGAATCCGACGACCCAGCTCGACAAGACCCGGAACTCCAGACCTCTCTGACCTCTACCCACATCCACAGCACAGCTGGGACCCGTGGGTGCGACGAGCAACGTGGAGACGGCCATCTTGAAGAAACCTGCACAGCGCTTCCAGCACGACCCCTGAGGGTTCCTCAAGTGAGTGCATTGGGGACTGAGAAGCCCCACACCAACGCAGCTCCTGCACCAAAGACCAGCCCCCCAGCATCCCCGTGATCTGCGTGGGCCCCTTTTGCCTGGTTGCTGCCCTTCCTGTTGTCTGGTCACTTGCCGGCTGGCTAGTGACCTCTGAGACGACGACCCGAAGATTTCAACACTGCTAGTCTGGTCCCCCAGACTGGCCCTTGCTTCCTTGTAAAAGAGAAGCACCCCGGACCCTCCTGGTCCACACCAGACGCCATCTTTGTTCCACCGCGTGGCTTGCATTAGCCAAGGCCTGTTGTCCAGATCGACGATCCGACACCGCCAACAGCAGCAGACTACGTGGGACAACTCGTGCCTCCAGCCTGGTCGTGAAGAACAGCTCCTGGTCCGCGCAGCCACAGAGAGAAGCGACCCTTCCTTCACCTGAACGCGGCGACAGCCTCTGGTTCCCTCCTGGTTCCAGCACCGTCACTGGCTAGTGACCAAGACTCTGTCCCCTTCCTTTTCAGGACTTCCTTCTTCCTAGTTCCATCCTTGGAACCACCGGACTCCTCCATCTGGCTGCCTGCCAGGAACTTCTTGTTTCAGGCATCACCTGGATCAACACAGCAAACCCGACACAACTTCAGCCCTATGCACCCGCAGCCTGTGGGTTAGGTAACTAAAGCTTCTAGGTGCTGAAGTCTGAGTCCACTATTCTAGTGTCCAGGTCCACTGTTGTTTTCCCTCCATCCAGCCGTAAATTGTAGCATCCATAGACGTTGGTACGCATCCCGCGTGAGAGTTTCCACTCTGCACGTGAGTCCCGTGGGCCTCCTGCTCCTTACTTACCTAGTTTGTAGCGTAGTCCCACCGATCCTCCAGCCTCTGGATCTCCTTACAGTATTTTCCTTCCTCGCATTCCATTGTTTTGAGTATATGGTTTGTCGTGCCCCTAAGGCACTTGTATAGATATTGTGCGAACTCGTATTTCTTTTGTAGTATTGTCATGTGCTTAGCCCTCTGACCTCATAAAGAGTTCAGAGGTGTTGTTAATAATAAATATATCGTTTATTTTCATAACAACCTGTGTGGTGTCCTTTCATCTGGTATTCAAGGGGTTATATTGTGGTAAAACAGCTGGCTTCACATGCCAAAAGAGTTTAGCCTAAAGACTGCTTTTGTCCACGCTACTAGGATAGCTGGTCTATCAGGTTGACTTACAACCAATCACCATAAGGGGTTGTTTGGACTGATACAAGGTGATCACTAGAATTAGTGAGCATCATATATCAGGCCAACTTCTCACACAGCCAATCCTCAAGAAAGAGGACGCAGATTCAGCAGAACAGAACCATTTCAGGCCCATCTCCCTCCTATCAGCTTCAGCCAAGATCCTTGAGAAAGAGTACAGAAACAGCTATCTGAGAAAGAAGTACAGAAACAGCTATCCATGACTTTCAGTCAGGCTTCAGGTCGGGATACAGCACGGAGACAGCTCTGCTTAAGGTAGCTGAGACAATACGGAAGACTATGGATAAGGGTAGATGTGCTATGCTAATGCTGCTGGACCTGTTTGCAGCGTTTGACACAGTGTCACATAAGATCCTGCTGGACAGGCTCAAGCAGCTGGGAGTGAGAGGGACCATTCTAGACTGGTTTGGCTCTTTTCTTGAGGGCCGGTCCCAGAAGGTACTCCTCTACCCCCATACCTCATCCACCCGCGCCCTGATTTGCGAAGTCCCTCAGGGCTCGGCCCTGAGTCCGACTCTTTTCAATATCTACCTTGCTCCTCTTGCCCCACTAGTAGAAAAGCACGGTGTCAGAGTTGTCTCATATGCTGCTGACACTCAGCCTATTATCTACTTCAGGGACCACTCTGAGGCAGCTTTTTTCCAATTTCAAACAGTGTTTGATTGATATATCGTATTGGATGACTGACAACTGCTTGAGGCTGAATACTGATAAAATGAAGGTTCTGTTCTTTAATCAGTCCTCCCCTCCACTAGCTGATCTCTGGTGGCCATCAGAGCTCAATCCTCCCCCTCTCCCTGTCCCCGCTGCTAGAAAACTGGGGTTCAAATTTGACTCCACCCTCTTTTGCAAGATCCAGATAGGCCAAATCTCCTCCTCCTGCTTCTGGAAAACTAAGGCATTACAGAAATTTCTTAATTTTCTACCTATGGACTGCAGGAAAACAGAGGTCCTTGCTCTAATCACAATTCAGCTGGACTACGCTAACAGCCTCTACTTGGGCAGCCTATCTGATCAAAAAACTACACAAATCGCAGAAGCCAGCCTGATAAGAAACGTACCAATCCGACACCACATTTCCCCTCATCTGCACAGCCTGCACCGGCTGCCCGTAAAAAGGAGGATAGAAGTCAAGGCACTGACTCTCACATTTAGAGCAGCCAGGGACACTGGCCCTCAATATCTGAAGAAGAGACTCCTAAAATATCATCAGACAAGGGTCCTGAGGTCTAATCATCGGGAACTCCTTGTCACTCCTCGCTTCGTTAAAGCCAGGCTTTGAGGCCGGTCATTAACCGTTAGAACCACTGCCCTCTGGAACTCCATGACTGAGCACATTCAGAAAGCCAAGTAAGAGCCTGATTTCAGGAAGAACCTGAAGACATGGCTCTTTGGCCTTCCTTAGCACATTGTCACCTGCCCATAACTCTTTTGCTCCCACCGCCAGCGCTGGGACACCTCCGCCGGAGGAAGCTGTGCGCTCTACAAGACACAATAATAATGATAATAATAATAATAACTGGAGTGTGGCCCGAGTGACTGCCAGTGGCTAGACTTATTGGGGAAGACTTTACACTCCTCCTCCCGTTACCTTTTGTGTGCTCCCGGGACTTCTCCACAGCTCTACCCGTGCCTCCTGCCTCGGTGTCTTCTTGCACCTGCTAGGCCTCTTATTCAGCCCCTGTCCCAGTGCTGCCCTGCCCAGATGTAGCTATTTCCCTGCACCTCTTTCCTCCTGCCCTGGAAACCCAATGTGTAAATTCCCATGGTGCAAAGTGCCAGGACATCTCCTACTGTAAAAAGTAATGTAATCTAAAGAAATAAATAAATCTACAACCCCACCACTGAATGTACGCGCACATCAGCTTAACATTGGGAAACTAATCTGATACCCAACCTCTCCCACAGGTGCACAAAGAACAACACTGTGTGCACACAAGCGGACCAGGAAGGAAGCAGAGGCGAGCTGGGTGTTAAAAAAAAAGGAAAAGCAGCCAGCGGCTCCACCCTTGGTTTTATCAACAACTAGGTGTGCAGAGAGCGGCATTACGAGTTAAGATGTGCAGAGTCGGAGGCGCTAGGGGGGCACAGCGGGATGGCTGCTTGAGAGAGCAGCTCCGCCGGGCACTTGTTTTAAACGCGTTTAAAATGCGTTAATACAGATCAGACAATATCGCAAATCACACCCCTGGCCATCGGAACATGCGGGGCGCGCACCGGGAGAGGAATTGAGCGTTTGAGCCCCCGCTAACGGCGGAAATCACAGGTGGAGTAAGGCCCATGGAAACAACCATCATGGCGGCCGCCGCGTCCACCAACACGGGAGCGGTCGGCATCATGTGGCAGTGAAACACACCGGCGCTAACCGAGATGTATGCGGTGAGGGCCGAATACGGACACACAGAACTGCAGGGGTGAGTGCGACTGTTCGCGAATGCGTGCACCGGCGCCTAGTTGCCCTGAAGTAATAGAAGGCTGGTAACACCACTGCTCAAAATGGCGCCGCCTGTTCCCTTCACGGACAACACTCGCCGGCATAGAGCAGCGCTGGCCACCCCCTGTGACAGAGAGAACACACACTGACTGCAGGATTGGATAGAGGCGGGATAAATACCACTCGCTGCAAGCTTGCCCTGCGGTAACCTTGAACTAACAGGGGAAAGTCGGCGATCATAGGCGGGCATACATAGCGCACAAAATGGCGGCGCCCATTGACCCAGCAGGCTAACCGGGACCGGGAGCTTTCACGCCGCTTAACCCCCCAGCTGAAAACGTGTCTGTAGCAGAGTGACTGTCCGGGTGCAAAGGCTGTGCTGTGGGGCGTGATAGACTGTGCAGGACTACTGGATACAACAAAGACGGATCCACAGGGCGGAATGGGGCAACAGTGTGCGTCTGTGACGCTTCAGGTGCCAACTACCCGGCTACTCCGACTGGAGGGAATGTGACCCTAAGCTGAGGTGTGGGGTGGCGGCTCCCGTAGAACGATACCATCCGGCCAACTGAGTTGCAGGCCGACTGGGGTCTGTCCAGAGCACACACACGACTGCACAAACCCGCGCTAACCTCACCGCAGGGACCCCCTACGCATGCGGAGCACCCGACTTGTGAAACACATGCAATTACTGGGTGGCGTTGTGCTGTTCGTTCTGATGCCGGTTCATGTCGGACATTTTGGGCTGGTCCGCTGCGTGCATGGCTCATTGGCGCATTCACTGAGCAAGGTTCTCACACAAGCCACCGTGACAACGCGGACATACCCGACAACCGCCAGTGTTCACAGAGCTGCTTAAAGAGGATACTACGAAGATTCACGTCCTCACAGCGCCACACCAATTGGTAGACACGCCAATACACCACCCTAATAGCGGCGAGAGACTGTGTCTGTCGGAGTGGCACGTAGATCTGCGAAATCAAGACATTACTAACTCACTGCCCCTCGCAATCTCATTCCACTCGCGCACAGGGCAGATCTATCCATCGACGGCAAAGACTCGGCTAGCACTCACGGGTGCGACAACATCGCGATGACAAGCCGCAACAGTGGTGGGGCAACATCGGAACATGTGGGCCCTGCCTGCCGCCGTGATCAACACACCTAAAGACTGCAAAGACCACACTCCACTGTGGAGAGCCCTGGATGCGGCGTGGGGGTACTGTTGCCGCACTACTCAAACTCAATCTATGTAGCTGCCTATCTGTGTAAACCAGACACGGGCTGCGCCGTCACTACAATCTACTACGCTTAATCACACAACAAGAAGACGCCTTGCTGGGCCCTAGGTGTGGTCGGCACGTCCCCTAATACTGCGGCAGAGCGCAATCAGGCACAATGGGCAAGCCAGAGAAACCACAGGCCAAATTAACGCTCGAGCCCCGGAAAACGCCAAAAGGGCAGAAAGTGCCCTCAGTAAAAGATGTGGAATCGGAAACCAGTGAAGGCAGTGCCATGGAAAGCATATTGAAAGCCATCCAAGTCAACTTACAGGACATCAATGGCAAGCTGGACCACCTCACAGGACGAGTGGACAGCATGGCGGCTAAATTAGACAAACAAGGGGAGAGGCTAGATACCGCCGAAAACAGGATATCCAGCGTGGAGGACGTATCTCATACCACAGCAACCAAATGCACAGGCATGGAGAAAGTACTGGAGGTCATTAAGGCAAAGTCAGAGGAGTTGGAAGCTTGCTCACGCCGCAATAACATACGAATAGCGGGCCTGCCGGAACCCACCAACACTGGCAGGATGGAGCCATACATTGAACAACTTTGCAGAGACATCTTTGGTGCTGAAGCGCTGTCGACAATCTTCATCGTGGAACGAGCACACAGATCACTAGCCCCAAAACCTGCACCAGGAGCCACTCCAAGACCGATTGTGGCCCGGATACTTAACTACAGGGACAGAGACACTATATTGAGGTTAGCTCGGGAGAAAGGCGAGATACAACACCAAGGCAACAAGTTGGAATTCTACCCGGACTACACTATTGCGGTACAACAGGCTCGACGGGAGTACAATGACGTCAAAGCCAAGCTCCGGGAATTACATATCCCCTACGCCATGCTCTATCCAGCTCGGCTAAAGGTCACCTGGGAGGACAAGCCGATATTTCTGTCAACGCCTAAAGCTGCAATGGACTTCATAAAGAAGACGACGAACAAAGGTAAAAGATCGGACCGTAAGGACAGGAACCTAGACTCTGATTAAGGTAAGCCATTGCAAAGACATGTGAACTGCAGTCCATACCATCGTCACAATATGTGTACGGGCTATCTGAAGGGGTGAAAAGGCTCAAATTGTGTTCATTTCTCACCACTTAACTATGACAGTAGTATGCGATGCACAGACACTGGAACTAATATGCATGACTTAAATCTGGACTCCGGAAGTGCAGCGATGCTTACGGGACAGCTAGACTGACCCTCATTGTGAGAAGTGATAAACAAGTAGCCAGAAGAGATACTTGGTATAGCATTGTATGCTACCGTCACGAGCAACGGCTCAAATTCACATTTCCCTACTGCGGCCTGTATGGACCTCTTCTATGCAATGCACTGGAGTAAGACTGAGTTATAATGTAGAATCTGGGGTATTGAACCTTTTTCATTATACAACGGGTTGCTTAACTAACATAAGCTGTCAAGTGGTAGTTATGCACTTTCCCGAGGTCAAGGATATGGCTCGCTGCTCTGGGCTACGTGTTTACTAATGTTAAAATGTATGATGCTTAGTATGTCTCGGTACGTAAGTTATGGAGATTTTATACATGATCTGTAAGGTGAACCTGGACACTGCGAGATCTGTAACACACTCTTCTACATTGCCCACACCCCTTAACCAGGGTGTCGGAGGGTGCCCCCGGCGGACCTCTACCTGGGAGATCCCCACAAAGTTATGTTGTCTAAAACAGTTAACCGGGGAATATGGCTTCGGCAAAATTGGGCTGCCGGAGTGGGAGGGTTGGGGAAATGTTGGGGTGGGGGTGTTGGGTTGTTCTATGCTTCGAGGGGCCGGTGCATTTAAGATGCATCGCTGTAATCCACATGACACGCTGTACAGTTGGTTCTGAGTCCAGCATCATGAAACTGCATCATATGGTAATGGGAATGTATTGTTACGAACGTTACACAGTATATCTGACGTCCTTCACCGGGTACTGCTAGAGACGAAAGTTTGAAATTGTTGACATGGAATGTTAGAGGCTTCACGCACCCTAAAAAAATTAGACAAGTCTTTGCATGTCTGGACCGGTATGGGGTTGACATAGCGCTCCTACAAGAGACACACATTGACCCAACATCCCGCAGAAATATTGGGACACGCTGGGCTGAGGCTAGCTATGCTGCTAACTACTCCACATACTCAAGGGGGGTCATGACACTAATCAAAAAAGGTACTGGTTATAAAATAGATCGCTCAATCATCGACACAGGCGGCAGATACGTCATCATATCTGGTAGGATCAGAGGGCAACACATGACGTTGGTTAATGCATACGGACCAAACATAGATTCCCCAGAGTTCTTTCAGGAAATAGGGGCACACCTGGTTGAATTCAGTGACACAACTATTGTCTGGGGGGGGATTTCAATGTGGCACTAGATAATGCTCTGGATCGCTCTGCTACGTCCATAGAACCTCACAGACAAGCTAGAGCAAAGATAAAGGAAATAATGGAGGATGTCTCCCTCAGGGACATCTGGAGAGTTAAACACCCGGCCATTCCAGGGGCTACACATGTGAATATGGCTCACAATAGCTGGTCAAGAATAGACTTCTGGTTGGGTTCGGATAATGCGATCTTATGGGTTAAAAAAAAATACAAACACTGCCTAGAACACTATCAGACCACAACCCGATATTACTTACACTGAACATCCCACACTACACGCCCCCACCCTTTAGCTGGAGGTTTAATGCTGGGGCGCTGCTGGACCCGATCTTCACAGACACGCTAGACAAGGCCATTAAAGAATTCTTTCACTTAAATGTCGACTCAGTAGATGTCCCTGGCACACTTTGGGAAGCCTTCAAAGTGACCATTAGAGGAGTGTGTATGAGCACGACCACTGGGATACTAAGAGACATCAGAACACAGATCAGGAATCTGGAGAAACGCATAAAAGAACTAGAAATAGAGTATGAAAAGACGAACAAGGCCGACCTACTAGCGGAGATCAGAAAGCTTGCAACGGAACATCAAAAGTTTGCTGAGGACGAACTGAAATATGTCACCAAAAGACCGATTGCAAGGCAGTTTGGAGAAGGTGGAAGGCCAGGTGGAATATAAGCCAGGAAAATCTGTGCAGGTAGAAGCCCCCAATGTATACTACAGGTGAAAGACGGTGAGGGCAATGTTTACTCACAGCCAAAAGATATATTGAATAGCTTTGTGCATAATTATGAGTCCCTCTATACTGCGCAGCAGATAGCACCGCAGAGCGAAACATTAGACTACCTCCATAACATAGCTATAGCCTGGTTATCTGACCACCAAAGGGAGTATCTTGCACAACCCATCACGGCAGAAGAAGTAACGGCAATCATACTGACCCTACCAAATGGCAAGGCACCCGGGCCAGACGGCTTCACCGGCGAGTTTTATAAAAAATATGCTGACACATTGGCCCCTTATTTGGTAGAAATGTATGGGGCTGCGTTTGATCAAGCCGCTCTACCTCCCACACTGCGTGAAGCCGTCATAATCGCGTTGTTAAAACCGGGTAAAGACCCGGAGCTCTGCGACTCATATAGGCCGCTATCTCTACTGAACGTAAACTCTAAAATACTGGCCAAACTCTTGGCAGAGCGTCTATAGCCCCTGATGACTAATCTGATCCTACCGGACCAGGCCGGCTTTATCCCAACTAGAGCCACTTCCCATAACACAAGGACACTTTTTGCAGTATCCCACTACCTTAATCCTCAAACCAAAGCTGCCGCAGTACTTTTAGACGCTGCCAAAGCGTTCAACTCCATTGAATGGTCTTACTTATTAACAATATTACAAAGGATGGGTTTTCCACCTAGATTCATCACCTGGGTTAAACTGCTTTATACGTCACCCGGGGCCAGAGTTCGTGTAAACGGATATGTTTCAGCCCCCTTCAGCATAAACAGAGGCACTAGGCAGGGATGCCCACTATCACCATTGCTCTTTGCAATCGCGCTAGAACCGCTGGCGTGCATTATACGTCAGACACATAACCACTCGGCCATACACTTCCCGAGCAGACCGCTACACATATCACTGTATGCGGACGATATGCTCTTGTACGTTCGGGAACCTGAGCAAAACCTGAGCCCACTGTTGAGAGAATACGTGAAGTTTGGCAGACACTCGGGGCTTCAAATAAACTGGGACAAATCGATCATCATCCCCCTCACAGACTCCACTACACCATACGCTCAGGACTTCCCATTAGACTGGCAAACAGACCCGACCAGATACTTGGGGATATGGTACAGTAGAAACCCAGAGGAGGTCATCAGGACTAATTATGGCAGGGTTATGGCGCAATTGGAGGAGAAGGTGGATAGATGGATCAAACTCCCTGGCCGATCGTATTGCCATAGTAAAAATGAATATCCTGCCGAAATTCTTATACTTATTTAACAACATTCCCATAACACCGCCAAAGGAGGTATTCAAACGTATAACGTCTTTAGTACTGAAATTAATTTGGGCAGGGAAACAGGCGCGAATAGAACTCCGCACGCTAACACTACCATATGAGAGGGGCGGCTTCTGTGTCCCAGACTTCTATCTGTATTATCTATGTGCTCAGGCACACTATGCAGCACATTGGTACCACCCTACACCCTACCTGACACACACTGCAGTAGAGGAAGGTGATGCAGCACCTATACCACTAACTGCTATCATCACGCACAAAAGACCACCGTTGCACGCAACTGACATAAATAGTATCGATGCAACCGCGCATGCTTGGCGCACACTCGGCAGATTAACGCACAAACTCCCTTTATATGCTCCGGCCCTGCACCATCATCCCAAACTGTCGGTCACAAACGAAAAAGTCGGGATGGATAACCTAAGGCAAATAGGCCTCGATAGCTTTGGGGATCTATACAACGAAGGGTCTTTCCGCCAACTGGAGGAGCTGACATACATTAGCAATCCCACAATGCTATTCAAGTTCACATATTACAGGCTGCAGAGGGCGATCCGCGATTTATACCCAGACTACCCGTCGGAACCGCCCTGTCTGAACACGCTGCAACTGCTCATCACCTCCACAAACACCTCCCACTTAGTATCCAGGTTATATAAAATGGCACAAAGTGAAATCCCATACAACCCAGAGAAATCAATGCACAGATGGAATGCGTTATTGCCAGCACCCTTATCGGAAATAGAATAGTCCGCAACATGCACTATCATTAAACTGCTAACGCCGAACTGCAACCTGCGCATAACGCATTTAAAGTATTTGCATCAAACATACTACACCCCACAACGCATGCAGAAATATGGGTTAAGTGAGGAGGCCACCTGTAAGAGATGTGGAGCACAGGACGCCGACTTTGCGCACCTGGCCTGGTATTGCCCTAAAATACACGATTATTGGGAAAAAGTGACCAGCACACTGGGTACGATGGTTAATGCTGAGATCGAATGCTCTATGAAGGTATGCTTGTTACGTCTATTAACAACTGTCAAGGCACGTAGACGCAAGTTCTGTGCGATAGCGCTACTGTTAGCTAAAAGACAAGTGTCCAAATTCTGGGGGGGTAAATTGTGTCCAAATGCTAAAGCCTGGCTCAAAGACATGACGTACTGCAGGGACAAGCTGGTTACCTACGAAGAAGAGTTGCCAAGGAAAGCACGTCCCAAAGACTTTTGGTGTTATTTAACGGATCACTTATTAGCGCTAGAAGTGGAAACAGAGTCATGATAACTGTCAACCTATTGGGGCATGTATGAGGCCTTTGTTGTGACATGTAACATTCCTGACACACATGGATAAATGGACTAACTATGTATGTACAGTGATAAAGTTCTCATTCTGTAATGTGTTACTGTGGAGGAAGGATGCAGAATTGTACCGGTCTTTAGAAGTTTGTTCCACTTACTTTATGCTAGTTGCATTACTATTAAAAAATAGTTCTCTTTCCTTGCGTCACAAGCAGCATGAGTAACAGCAAGAAGATAGTCAATGACATGATGCGCTCTTGCAATAGAACCCATTCACTATCGGAATTTATATTTGTACCATGGCATATATCACAGACCTGATTATGGATGCCGGCCCCTGGGTTGTAGGCATACAGCTGTGTTCTTGTGCAGTTTGAAAACATCAATAAAGCTCTTTTGAACTCAAAAAAAAAAAAGAAAAGAAAAAAAAAGATGTGCAGAGTCTGGCATCACCACAGAAGATGTGCAGGATCTGTCATTACGACAGAAGGCGTACAGAATGTGGTATTACCATAGAAGAGGCGCAGAGTGTGGCATTACCATAAAAACGGCAAGAATGTGGCATTACCAAAGAAGATGTGCAGAATGTGGCATTACTATAGCAGACGTGCAGAATCTGGCATTACCATAGATGATGTGTAGAATCTGGCATTACCATGAATGATGTGCAGAACCAGTTACTACTGCAGAAAACGTACAGAATTTGACTTTAAAATTTAAGATGTTCAGAATCTGGAATTACCATTGAAGATGTAATTGTAATTTTATTTATATGCGGCTTCCTACCCCTGAAGAGGTGCAGAACCAGGCATTTCCATAGAACATTGTCAAAATGTTGCATTACTAGAGGAGGTCTGTAGTGTCTGGTATTACAAGGAGTTTTCAGGATCAGGAATTTCCAGACGAGGTGTGTAGTATCTGGAATTGCCAATCGAGGTATTGAGTACAGGGCATTAACATTCAAGTTTGCAGTATCTGGCGTTTCGAGAGGAGGTGTGCAATTTTGGTCATTGCCAGAGGAGGCGTGCAGTACCCAACATTACCAGACGAGGTGTGCAGTATCTGACATTACCAGAGAAGGTGTGCAATATCTGACATTACCAGAGGAGGAGTTCAATATTGTACATTACCAGAGGAGGTATGCAGTTTGGACATTGCAAGAGGAGGTGTGCAGTACCCGGAATTTCCAGACGAGGTGTGCAGTATCTGACATTATCAGAGGAAGTGTGCAGTATCAGACATTACCAGACGAGGTGTGCAGTATCTGACATCACCAGAGGAGGTGTGCAATATTGTACATTACCACAGGAGGTATGCAGTGTGACTGCATCTCCTTTGCTTCCGTTAAGAGAGACAGAACCTTCTGAAATTATATATCCAATGAGAGAAGTTCCGGGTGGTGGATACACTCATATTCCTTGGTCAAGACAGGCCATATTGTCTTTTACGAATGAATTTCCCAGGTAGAGAAGTCTCAAAGGTCTTGTTGAAAGATTTGGATGGTTTATTTCATATTGTAGTTCCAGCTGATTGATGGATCTAGTGTAAGATTAAAGTCGATTGGCCGAAAGAGGAATATCTTAGAGATGTTAAAACTGGAGCGCCTTCAGAAGAGGTAATGAAGAAATATAATCAAGTGATTACTTATGTGAAGAGTAAAATTTTCCTGAAAGAAACAGATTGGGTTAAGATTGACAGCACGACACAGGAGTGAAAATAAACAGGAAATGCTTACTACGAAATACTTTTACAGGAGTTTAAACAGTATAGTGGTTTTGAAAGCATAACTGAAAAAGATATGGGACATTTTTTGTATAAATTTGTGTTTGGATTGAAACCTGAGATTAGCAGTATGATTCAGCAGCATTTGATTTGTTGGCAAAACAAGACAGTGGATGAAATATTGAGGTACGCAAAGTATTGTAGTGATGATATTGAATCTAGGCATAAGAAATTGAAAGAGAAAATGATGTGGGCACAGGAAAAAGCGGCATAACAGAAAAATGGGAATTTTGTTGATTTTTCCCAAACAGGTTCTCAGATGAAAGGGCAGAATCAGAATTAGAATTTTCAAAATGGTCAGGCACCTAGTATGAATGTATGAATGTCATACCAAATGGTGGTGTTCAAGTGCAATTACCAGGAAAAGGCAGGAGTAAAGGTAATAAAGAAGAGATGAAAAAGAAATGTCCTTGTCATGCGTGCAGAGGTTAGGACATTGAAAGAATGAGTGTAAGTTCTTGTTAGGAAATAATGGAATGGTTTAAAATCTCAATCCACAGATGCAGAATGAGGTGGTTGTGAATCAACAACAGCTTCAACAGCAACAGGTAGTTACACCGCAGGTACAGTAGGTCCAACATGCGCAAGTGCCTCAAGCTCCTATGCCAAATAATGTGAATGCTCAGGTATAGAAATACAGTGTGAATGCTGGATTTCACACGGGTGAACAAATTGGTAAGAATCAAAATTTACAGATGGTTTCGCAATATTGGTTGCAATGTCCTGAGAGTGATTCTGATTCATCTCAATGACGGTGCCTGTGCGTGCTTGCCACATCTCTAGAGGTAGATCAATCAGGTCCTTTTGTGGATGGGAAAGTGGAAGGTAATGACGTTACATTCCTTGTGGACACTGGTGCTACCCGTTCTACTGTTAGAGCAGCAGAAATTCCAAACCTACCCCTCTTGGGAGAAACTATCCAAGTTATTGGAGTTTCAAATAAGTATATTAGAACTCCGGTGACCAAACCAATAGAGGTCCATATTGGAGAGTTTAGAAATTTGCATCGGTTTGTGGTGTGCGATACAAGTCCGGTGAACCTTTTAGGTAGGAACTTACAGCCTGATTCATCAAGCCGAATTGCGCTTGCAAAGGGCCAGATTCTGAGAATCTGGCCCATTGCGAGCGCAATTTTTGCATTTGGGATTCATCATCCCAAATGCAAAAATCGGTAATTGCTAATTCGCTAAATTGCGAGGAATTACATTTAAGGAATCTCTATTTGAGATTCCTTAAATGCTATTCATCAACCATTTTTAAATTGCTAATTCGCAATTTTCTAAGTTTTTGCAATTTACCGAGAGGTCTGACCTCTCGGTAAATTGCAAAAACTTAGAAAAATGCTTTTAAAAGCATTTTTCTAAGTTGCATGTTGCACACACACATGTCCTTTGGACATGTGTGTGCGCAACACCAGTTTTAATTTGCATTTAAGGGGTGCTACAGGGTGTCCTTTGGACACCCCTGGCACCCTTTAAATCGCTATCTTATTTGCGAGTAGCAAATTGCTAATCGCAAATAAGGAATACTCCCCATTCATTCCTATGGGCCAGAAGGCCCATAGGAATGAATGTGGAGTTATTCCTTATTTGCGATTAGCAATTTGCTACTCGCAAATAAGGAATGTGTAGGAATCGCTATTTATTTAGCAATTCCTACATGAATACCGTTTTGCGAGTCCTTAATAGCGATTCGCTATGAATCGCTATTAGGGGCTCGCAAAACGGCCCGTTGATGAATAAGGCTGTTAATGTGTAAAATGAATTGCACCATCTACTGAACACCAGATGGTATTGCTTTTCAAACACCAGATGAGGATGTTGCTTTCAAAGTGATGTTAACAAGGCAAGGGACAGAAGTGAATGCTTTGTATCCTTTATTTACAGTGAAGGATTTGCCCGTTAAATTGAGAGATACCGTGACAACTGATGTGTGGGATTTTACAGGGAAAGACATTGGATTAATGAAGGGTGTTGATCCTATTCAGATTTTGGTCAAACAGGGTGCAGAATTTCCGAAAGTAGAGGAAGGTGATGCAGCACCTATACCACTAACTGCTATCATCACGCACAAAAGACCACCGTTGCACGCAACTGACATAAATAGTATCGATGCAACCGCGCATGCTTGGCGCACACTCGGCAGATTAACGCACAAACTCCCTTTATATGCTCCGGCCCTGCACCATCATCCCAAACTGTCGGTCACAAACGAAAAAGTCGGGATGGATAACCTAAGGCAAATAGGCCTCGATAGCTTTGGGGATCTATACAACGAAGGGTCTTTCCGCCAACTGGAGGAGCTGACATACATTAGCAATCCCACAATGCTATTCAAGTTCACATATTACAGGCTGCAGAGGGCGATCCGCGATTTATACCCAGACTACCCGTCGGAACCGCCCTGTCTGAACACGCTGCAACTGCTCATCACCTCCACAAACACCTCCCACTTAGTATCCAGGTTATATAAAATGGCACAAAGTGAAATCCCATACAACCCAGAGAAATCAATGCACAGATGGAATGCGTTATTGCCAGCACCCTTATCGGAAATAGAATGGTCCGCAACATGCACTATCATTAAACTGCTAACGCCGAACGGCAACCTGCGCATAACGCATTTAAAGTATTTGCATCAAACATACTACACCCCACAACGCATGCAGAAATATGGGTTAAGTGAGGAGGCCACCTGTAAGAGATGTGGAGCACAGGACGCCGACTTTGCGCACCTGGCCTGGTATTGCCCTAAAATACACGATTATTGGGAAAAAGTGACCAGCACACTGGGTACGATGGTTAATGCTGAGATCGAATGCTCTATGAAGGTATGCTTGTTACGTCTATTAACAACTGTCAAGGCACGTAGACGCAAGTTCTGTGCGATAGCGCTACTGTTAGCTAAAAGACAAGTGTCCAAATGCTGGGGGGGTAAAATGTGTCCAAATGCTAAAGCCTGGCTCAAAGACATGACGTACTGCAGGGACAAGCTGGTTACCTACGAAGAAGAGTTGCCAAGGAAAGCACGTCCCAAAGACTTTTGGTGTTATTTAACGGATCACTTATTAGCGCTAGAAGTGGAAACAGAGTCATGATAACTGTCAACCTATTGGGGCATGTATGAGGCCTTTGTTGTGACATGTAACATTCCTGACACACATGGATAAATGGACTAACTATGTATGTACAGTGATAAAGTTCTCATTCTGTAATGTGTTACTGTGGAGGAAGGATGCAGAATTGTACCGGTCTTTAGAAGTTTGTTCCACTTTTTTTATGCTAGTTGCATTACTATTAAAAAATAGTTCTCTTTCCTTGCGTCACAAGCAGCATGAGTAACAGCAAGAAGATAGTCAATGACATGATGCGCTCTTGCAATAGAACCCATTCACTATCGGAATTTATATTTGTACCATGGCATATATCACAGACCTGATTATGGCTGCCGGCCCCTGGGTTGTAGGCATACAGCTGTGTTCTTGTGCAGTTTGAAAACATCAATAAAGCTCTTTTGAACTCAAACAAAAAAGACAAAAAAAAAAGATGTGCAGAGTCTGGCATCACCACAGAAGATGTGCAGGATCTGTCATTACGACAGAAGGCATACAGAATGTGGTATTACCATAGAAGAGGCACAGAGTGTGGCATTACCATAAAAACGGCAAGAATGTGGCATTACCAAAGAAGATGTGCAGAATGTGGCATTACTATAGCAGACGTGCAGAATCTGGCATTACCATAGATGATGTGTAGAATCTGGCATTACCATGAATGATGTGCAGAACCAGTTACTACTGCAGAAAACGTACAGAATTTGGCTTTAAAATTTAAGATGTTCAGAATCTGGAATTACCATTGAAGATGTAATTGTAATTTTGTTTATATGCGGCTTCCTACCCCTGAAGAGGTGCAGAACCAGGCATTTCCATAGAACATTGTCAAAATGTTGCATTACTAGAGGAGGTCTGTAGTGTCTGGTATTACCAGGCAAGGTGTTATAAAAGGAGGTGCTCTACTAAATGAGACTTGCAGTATCTGGCATTACTAGAGGAGGTGTTTGGTTTTTGGCATTACCACACAAGGAGTTTTCAGGGTCAGGAATTTCCAGACGAGGTGTGTAGTATCTGGAATTGCCAATCGAGGTATTGAGTACAGGGCTTTAACATTCAAGTTTGCAGTATCTGGCGTTTCGAGAGGAGGTGAGCAATTTTGGTCATTGCCAGAGGAGGCGTGCAGTACCCAACATTACCAGACGAGGTGTGCAGTATCTGACATTACCAGAGCAGGTGTGCAATATCTGACATTACCAGAGGAGGAGTTCAATATTGTACATTACCAGAGGAGGTATGCAGTTTGGACATTGCAAGAGGAGGTGTGCAGTACCCGGAATTTCCAGACGAGGTGTGCAGTATCTGACATTATCAGAGGAAGTGTGCAGTATCAGACATTACCAGACGAGGTGTGCAGTATCTGACATCACCAGAGGAGGTGTGCAATATTGTACATTACCACAGGAGGTATGCAGTTTGGACATTGCCAGAGGAGGTGTGCAGTACCCGGCATTACCAGACAAGGTGTTCAGTATCTGACATTATCAGAGGAAGTGTGCAGTATTAGGCATTACCAGACGAGGTGTGCAGTATCTGACATTATCAGAGGAAGTGTGCAGTATTAGGCATTACCAGACGAGGTGTGCAATATCTGACATTTTCAGAGGAAGTGTGCAGTATTAGGCATTACCAGACGAGGTGTGCAGTATCTGACATTATCAGAGGAAGTGTGCAGTATTAGGCATTACCAAACGAGGTGTGCAGTATCTGACATTATCAGGGGAAGTGTGCACTATTAGGCATTACCAGACGAGGTGTGCAGTATCTGACATTGTCAGAGGAAGTGTGCAGTATCAGACATTACCAGACGAGGTGTGCAGTATCTGACATTACCTGTGGTGGTGTGCAGTATCAGACATTACCAGACGAGGTGTGCAGTATCTGACATTACCTGTGGTGGTGTGCAGTATCAGACATTACCAGACGAGGTGTGCAGTATCAGACATTACCGGACGAGGTGTGCAGTATCCGACATTATCCGAGGAAGTGTGCAGTATCAGACATTACCAGACGAGGTGTGCAGTATCTGACATTACCTGTGGTGGTGTGCAGTATCAGACATTACCAGACGAGGTGTGCAGTATCAGACATTACCGGACGAGGTGTGCAGTATCCGACATTACCAGTGGTGGTGTGCAGTATCAGACATTACCAGAAGATCGGGGCCACTGGAATTGGGTAGTAATGCAGAATTAAATTATGCAGCAGGGTTTACTAAATTATGTGGCAGGAAAATGCAAATTATGCAGCATAATTTCATCTTATTAGTACTAATTTAAGACCCAAATACAGCAATATGTAACTGAAAGCAACAGTCAACCTTTTCAATTTTCACCCCGAGTGGGCTCGGTATGCTCAGACGTGAGTCCCAGGCTCTCCACACCACTGGAGTCAAGCTATCCAGGCTGATGAAGGCTGATAGCCAGAAACCGGTCTTGGATGCTTGATTCCGGTCTGGGAAAGACATGGCTTGGTAGTTCGGACTGGACTGTTCCCATGAGGCACAGGGTCAGAGCTGATTTGCATATAGCCAGTGTCTAACCTAGGGTGGTGTGGAGTGGAAAAAACAATGGATTTAGGCCCAGATCCTTGTACTGGGGTGAATGTATGACATTGTTCTACATTCTGTCCATCAACTGTGTTTTTTGCAATTTTCACCCCGAGTGGGCTGGGTATGCTCAGACGTGAGTCCCAGGCTCTCCACACCACTGGAGTCAAGCTATCCAGGCTGATGAAGGCTGATAGCCAGAAACCGGTCTTGGATGCTTGATTCCGGTCTGGGAAAGACATGGCTTGGTAGTTCGGACTGGACTGTTCCCATGAGGCACAGGGTCAGAGCTGATTTGCATATAGCCAGTGTCTAACCTAGGGTGGTGAGGAGTGCAAAAAAACGATGGATTTAGGCCCAGATCCTTGTACTGGGGTGAATGTATGACATTGTTCTACATTCTGTCCATCAACTGTGTTTTTCGAAATTTTCACCCCGAGTGGGCTGGGTATGCTCAGACGTGAGTCCCAGGCTCTCCACACCACTGGAGTCAAGCTATCCAGGCTGATGAAGGCTGATAGCCAGAAACCGGTCTTGGATGCTTGATTCCAGTCTGGGAAAGACATGGCTTGGTAGTTCGGACTGGACTGTTCCCATGAAGCACAGGGTCAGAGCTGATTTGCATATAGCCAGTGTCTAACCTAGGATGGTGTGGAGTGCAAAAAAACGATGGATTTAGGCCCAGATCCTTGTACTGGGGTGAATGTATGACATTGTTCTACATTCTGTCCATCAACTGTTTTTTGCAATTTGCACGGATCAGTTTTGGTAGCAGCCTGATGTTTTATAGTGATTATTTTGGCAAATTAATGGTTGAATTATTGATTTTGGTTACTAATATGAAAAGTTAGCATCTTTGTTTTATGTAGTTTGGAAGTATGGGTACGGAGTTGCCTCAGATCCCAGGATGTTGATTTAGCCTCAGGGCCAGAGGAAGAGTGTCGAAAAGTATCGCACTGGAGAAGTACTTTGTCTTGTGATGTAATATCGAACACTGAAAGGCTGGGACCTATTCTGAAGTGAGTAAGCTGAATGTATTAGTGAAGTCCTCTTCCGAAACTTTAGAAAGTACACCTAAAGGTGTACCAAGACCTCTCTTCACTGGATTGTAATTGTGAAAGTCCTCTTCTGAAACTTTAGGAAATATGCCTAAAAGAGTACCAATACCTCTTTTCACCTGTTTGAGGAGTAGAGTGACACTGGTCGTTATTTTACTAAATGTAAAAGGATCTCTTGAATGATTGAATTATCTCTTTATTTAGTGGAGCAGACAAAGTAGCAGCGTTTGTGTTGTTTCTAAAAAGAATTTATAAGACTTTGTAGTACATTGCCGTATTATTTTGTGAAGGGAGGGTCAGTTGTAGGAGTTATACTGACTTCACAGAAAGCCGCGCTGGCATTGGTCAGAATAGCGGGTGTGTATTGTGCTGTGATTGGTTGTTAGTGTGAGTCGTGCTGGTATTGGACGAGCGTGAGCGAATGGACTAAACGGAATTACAGAAGGATTTCCTTGATTTTTGACATATTTAGCGAAAAGAGAGTTGAAAATTAAGTTGGTAAAAATGATAAAAGATTTATTTAAAAAAGACAAGCCAATATTTACTAGAGAGGGAGTTCCTGTACCTCCTCCAAGATCGTCTGCTTTTTTTATTATGTTAGAGCATGGATATCATACGTGTACATGGTTAGAGAATTGGGTGAATTATACAGAGGAGGATGGAGTGTTAGCTTTCCCAGAGCATGGCACTTTTAATGTAAGAATTTTGGAAAATTTGAGGAGACAAATTAATTTGTTTAAACCAAATCCTACTATGCAATAAGAGGTGCTTGAGGAATGGGAACATGAGGCGTACAGAAGGGAGAGAGATAGGAATGGGATGAAATATAGGAAAACAATGAGATGGTATTCAGAAGCCAAATGGGATGCTCAGATGAAAAGGTGGAGAAAAGAAGTAATCACAGATGGATTATACCCAGTAATGGTCGCTGAGGATCCAGCTGGTGGAAAGGGCAAAGAGAAAAAGAATAATGTAGAGACTTCAGAACTAGATATGGATCCAAATGAAATTGATGATGAGTTGCTAGATGAGATGTTATTGAAGAGACCTCCACCATCAGGAGAGTCCGGATGGGATTACTCCAAGTGCACCATTAATTGAAATAAAAGTTCCACAAGTTCCACAGGTACCACAAGCTTCACATGTTCTGTTAGTCTTACAGTCTTCACAAAATACACAAGTTTCACAAGAGAGAGAAATTGAAATGCTCAATAGAGCAAAGGAAGAATTGACTCAGAAAATGAATCAGAGGAGTTTAAATACAGAAGCATTGTCAGTTCCAGTGACAATTGGTCCTATAGTTCCATTGAATAGTGAAGGTCAAAATATTTCGAGAGTGCATGCATTGACAGTTCCAGTGAATGGTGCTAGAAATGTTAGTGGATCAGAATCAAATGAGATGGGTACTTCACTGATTGACATTCCAGTAAATGGAAATGTGACTCAAACACCAAAAAGGAGTATACATATCAATCCTAGAAAATTAATGCCAAATGTGAGAGAAACAACTCCAGCATCATGGGGTTCAGTGGGACCTTCACCAAAAGAGTTGGATGGTTGGATTAGAGGAATGGAACCTAGTAAGTCCAAATCTAGTATAGATATAAGTAGGTTAAACAATGATTATTGGTACAATAAGTACAGAGAGATTGAGTAAATATCAGGATGATGAGTTGTTATTCTTGTGTAATAATATTACATTGAAAGCAAAAAAATTGCATGAGAGGTTGGCAGAAGCAGCACAGGAGTATGGAGTGGATATTGAAAAATCTAAAGCATTACGGAAGACATATAGGTTAGATTTTAGTGATAAGGACGTAGAGAGTTTGAATGCATCTGGTAAATGATTGCAAATAAAGGAATTGAATAATACTCTGAAAATATGGGTGAATCGGAACAATGGAAAGGTAGATGGATGAAAAAGAAAGAAGAAGGGGGTGTGACTGCATCTCCTTTGCTTCCGTTAAGAGAGACAGAACCTTCTGAAATTATATATCCAATGAGAGAAGTTCCGGGTGGTGGATACACTCATATTCCTTGGTCAAGACAGGCCATATTGTCTTTTACGAATGAATTTCCCAGGTAGAGAAGTCTCAAAGGTCTTGTTGAAAGATTTGGATGGTTTATTTCATATTGTAGTTCCAGCTGATTGATGGATCTAGTGTAAGATTAAAGTCGATTGGCCGAAAGAGGAATATCTTAGAGATGTTAAAACTGGAGCGCCTTCAGAAGAGGTAATGAAGAAATATAATCAAGTGATTACTTATGTGAAGAGTAAAATTTTCCTGAAAGAAACAGATTGGGTTAAGATTGACAGCACGACACAGGAGTGAAAATAAACAGGAAATGCTTACTACGAAATACTTTTACAGGAGTTTAAACAGTATAGTGGTTTTGAAAGCATAACTGAAAAAGATATGGGACATTTTGTGTATAAATTTGTGTTTGGATTGAAACCTGAGATTAGCAGTATGATTCAGCAGCATTTGATTTGTTGGCAAAACAAGACAGTGGATGAAATATTGAGGTACGCAAAGTATTGTAGTGATGATATTGAATCTAGGCATAAGAAATTGAAAGAGAAAATGATGTGGGCACAGGAAAAAGCGGCATAACTGAAAAATGGGAATTTTGTTGATTTTTCCCAAACCGGTTCTCAGATGAAAGGGCAGAATCAGAATTAGAATTTTCAAAATGGTCAGGCACCTAGTATGAATGTATGAATGTCGTACCAAATGGTGGTGTTCAAGTGCAATTACCAGGAAAAGGCAGGAGTAAAGGTAATAAAGAAGAGATGAAAAAGAAATTTCCTTGTCATGCGTGCAGAGGTTAGGACATTGAAAGAATGAGTGTAAGTTCTTGTTAGGAAATAATGGAATGGTTTAAAATCTCAATCCACAGATGCAGAATGAGGTGGTTGTGAATCAACAACAGCTTCAACAGCAACAGGTAGTTACACCGCAGGTACAGTAGGTCCAACATGCGCAAGTGCCTCAAGCTCCTATGCCAAATAATGTGAATGCTCAGGTATAGAAATACAGTGTGAATGCTGGATTTCACACGGGTGAACAAATTGGTAAGAATCAAAATTTACAGATGGTTTCGCAATATTGGTTGCAATGTCCTGAGAGTGATTCAGATTCATCTCAATGACGGTGCCTGTGCGTGCTTGCCACATCTCTAGAGGTAGATCAATCAGGTCCTTTTGTGGATGGGAAAGTGGAAGGTAATGACGTTACATTCCTTGTGGACACTGGTGCTACCCGTTCTACTGTTAGAGCAGCAGAAATTCCAAACCTACCCCTCTTGGGAGAAACTATCCAAGTTATTGGAGTTTCAAATAAGTATATTAGAACTCCGGTAACCAAACCAATAGAGGTCCATATTGGACAGTTTAGAAATTTGCATCGGTTTGTGGTGTGCGATACAAGTCCGGTGAACCTTTTAGGTAGGAACTTACAGCCTGATTCATCAAGCCGAATTGCGCTTGCAAAGGGCCAGATTCTGAGAATCTGGCCCATTGCGAGCGCAATTTTTGCATTTGGGATTCATCATCCCAAATGCAAAAATCGGTAATTGCTAATTCGCTAAATTGCGAGGAATTACATTTAAGGAATCTCTATTTGAGATTCCTTAAATGCTATTCATCAACCATTTTTAAATTGCTAATTCGCAATTTCGGGCCGCTATTTACCGAGAGGTCAGACCTCTCGGTAAATTGCAAAAACTTAGAAAAATGCTTTTAAAAGCATTTTTCTAAGTTGCATGTTGCACACACACATGTCCTTTGGACATGTGTGTGCGCAACACCAGTTTCAATTAGCATTTAAGGGGTGCTACAGGGTGTCCTTTGGACACCCCTGGCACCCTTTAAATCGCTATCTTATTTGGGAGTAGCAAATTGCTAATCGCAAATAAGGAATACTCCCCATTCATTCCTATGGGCCTTTTGGCCCATAGGAATGAATGGGGAGTTATTCCTTATTTGCGATTAGCAATTTGCTACTCGCAAATAAGGAATGTGTAGGAATCGCTATTTATTTAGCAATTCCTACATGAATACCGTTTTGCGAGTCCTTAATAGCGATTCGCTATGAATCGCTATTAGGGGCTCGCAAAACGGCCCGTTGATGAATAAGGCTGTTAATGTGTAAAATGAATTGCACCATCTACTGAACACCAGATGGTATTGCTTTTCAAACACCAGATGAGGATGTTGCTTTCAAAGTGATGTTAACAAGGCAAGCGACAGAAGTGAATGTTTTGTTACCTTTATTTACAGTGAAGGATTTGCCCGTTAAATTGAGAGATACCGTGACAACTGATGTGTGGGATTTTACAGCGAAAGACATTGGATTAATGAAGGGTGTTGATCCTATTCAGATTTTGGTCAAACAGGGTGCAGAATTTCCGAAAACACCACAGTATAAAATGAGTCCTGAGACCATTGCAGGAGTTACTCCTATAATTGAGCAAATGGTTGAACAAGGGATTCTTAGAGAGATACTAGGGAGTCCTTGTAATTCACCTATTATAGAAATTAAGAAACCGAGCGGCAAATATAGACTTGAGCAAGATTTTAGGAAAATGAATAAGATTGTAGTACTTTGTTGTCCGATAGTGCCAAACCCAGTAGTAATTCTTTACCAAATTCCCTGTGATGCGGAATGGTTCACTATGATTGATTTGTACCAAGCATTTTTCTCGATACCCTTGCATCAGGATAGCCAATATATTTTTGCTTTCCTGTTCAGAGACCGTGTTTTGGCATGGTGCAGAGTTCCTGAAGGGTATACAGAGTGTCCTTCAATTTTTACTCAAGTTCTGAAAAAGTGTCTGGAGTCATTGGTTATGCCCGGAAACTCAGTATTGGTGCAATACATTGATGACCTATTGGTGGCATCAAAGACACGAGAAGCATGTATGATGGATGCAATTTCTCTACTGAACCATTGAGCAGTCGGTGGGCATAAAGTGTCCCCAGCAAAATTGCAGTTTTGTAAAAAAGAGGTTCAATATTTGGGACACAAAATTGAGAAACAAGTCAGGAACGTATCACAAGAACGAGTTGCTGTGATCTTGCAAATGGGTCCCCCCAGAACACAGAAAGAAAGCAGAATGTTTCTGGGCATGGTTGTATACTGCAGACAGTGGATCAGTTGTTTTTCACTGATAGTCAAGCCATTACAGAGATTGACTCACAAAGATGTAGTCGATTCGATTGAATTGGATGAGGTAAGCAGGAAGGCTTTTGTTGAATTGTGAGACAGTCTTTGTCGAGCACCTGCATTGGGAATGCCAAATTATTGTAAAGATTTTGCATTATTCTGTTGTGAGAAAGATAGATGTGCACTTTCAGTCTTGACGCAGACACATGGAATGGCACGTCGTCCAGTGGCATATTTCTTCGCTACCTTGGACTCCGTGGCTGCAGCCGTTGCCAGGTTGTTTGAAGGCAGTAGCTGCTACTTGTTTGAGCCTGGAGCAGAGTGAATTGGTTGTGATGGGACATCCAGTGAAAGTGTATGTGCCACATTCTGTTGGGATTTTGCTGACAAGGACGAGAACACAGCATATGACAAGGAGTCGTTTGATAGATATGAGAGAGTGATCTTGGCTGCTGAGAATGTGACAGTAACAAGACACATCACACTGAACCCAGCGACTTTGTTGCCAAGTTCAAGTTGTGAAGAAGTGATAGATGAAGCAGATCATGATTGTCTGAATGTGACAGAGTTGTGTAACCAAGGCCTGACATAAAAGAGACACCATTGCCAGAATCAGATTACGTGATGTTTGAAGATGGTTCCTGAGAGATGAAAAAGGTGTGTTGTGGGCTTCATATGCAGTGTGTACAGTGGCCATGGTTCTTTAAGCATCTTGTCTAAGAGGGATAAATTCAGCTCAAATTTCTGAATTGGTCGCTTTGACCAGAGCTTGTATATTTGGCAAAAATTTTAGAATAACCATATTTACGGACAGTCAATATTGTTTTGGGGTGGTTCGTGATTTTGGTCGATTGTGGATGCAATGTGGATTTCTGACTTCCTCAGGATCCCCAATTAGAAACAGTAACAATGTAAAAGATTTGCTGAATGCATTACAATTGCCCAAAGAGATTGCAGTGGTCAAATGCCAGGCACATAAATCAGGAAATGATTATGTGACTTGTGGGAACAGATACACAGACCAAGAGGCTCGTTTCTGTGAAGAGAATTCGGTTTCGATTAACAAAGGGGCAGAGAAAAACAATACAAATTGTCACTTGAGGTTCTCTTCTGTAGACAAATGGGGTAAGTTAGACAATTGAAAGAAGAAGCCAGTGAAGAAGGAAAAGAGATTTGTATTAAGTCAGGTTGCAAAAGGAGACCTGAAGAAGAAGTATGGGTCTATGTGGATGATAGACCAGTAATGCCAGACTGTTTACATTCTCAAACGGCAAGGATGTACCATGGAGTAACACATGTGGGAAGAGATGCTATGATTAGACTTTTCAAACAGTCTTGATACAATCCTAAGTTCAGGGGTATTGCAGAGAGTCTTTGCCAGAGATGTTTAGTGTGCCAGCAGCAGAATCCAAGTAGAAAGACTGTTGTTAGTTGGGGGCGGATTGGAAAAGCAGCAGGACCTTTTACTAGCTTACAAGTTGACTTTATTGTAAATATCTCCTTGTAATGGACTGAAATATGTGTTGGATGTTGTTGGTCTGTTTTCTAGTTGGGTAGATGCTTATTCAACAAGAATAAATAATAGTTTAACAGTTGCTAAATTGCTTTTGAGAGAGATCATTCTTAATTTGGATTTCCAAGCTCTTTAGAAATGGATAGAGGTACACATTTTAATTATGAAATAATTCAGGTGACTTGTGCAGCATTACAAATTGAGCAAAAGCTGCATTGTGCCTATCGACCTGAAGCCTTAGGTGTGGTCGAGCAAAGTAATGGCACTATTAAATCCAGACTGCCGAAGGTGCGTGCATCCACAGCATTAAAATGTCCAGATGCTTTACCCTTGGTATTGAGGAGTCTGAGAAGCATTCCTGATAAAAAGACTGGATTATCACCTCATGAAGTTATAATGGGAAGGGCAATGATACAGCCAAATGTACTAGCAAATCAACTCATGAATATAACTGATGATTTAGTGCTTGATTATTGTAAAGGATTGGTTGATGTGGTGCTTTCTGTGTCTCATCAGGCTGGAGAATGTACAACCACAACACGGCAAGAGCAGGCACATGATTTAAGTCCAGGAGATTGGATCCTGGTGAAGAAGCATGTGAGTAAGTTGTGTCTGGAACATAGATGCCATGGCCCATGCCAGGTAATACTGGTCGCAACGCCAGCAGTGAAGTGTGGAGGCTTGCCGAATTGGATACACACAAGACCTACCAGGAGAGTCCCAAGTCCACATGAAAGACAAGAAGAAGAGCAGCGACTGGCAGAGAGTCGAGAAGAGCCAGAAGCTGAATAACGCGAAACCAGAGTCTGAATGTTGGGTAATAAATCCATTAAGTTGGGTAATAAGTCCTCCAATCCTCCTCAGAGCGACGCAAAGCAAACAGACCCCAGCTGCCACAAAACACAGGTAATGTTCTTGCACCTTTGTCCGTTTATTGGCATGCCAAGGCAGAAGGCATACGCAGTGTCACATCTTGAAACAAGCTTCTTCTGCCTCTCATAGATATTAACAGGAGAATATAGAGGGCAGAAAGTGCAGTCATCAGTAAAATTATAAGATGTGGACAAGGCCAAATACGGTTGTACATATACAAATAGAAGAGTCATGCAAGGCCAGGACATAGTGCAATATAAGGGCACAAGGAACCAGAAAGCAAGTTTAAGCAAACCTGCAATATTCAGAGGCTTTTCACAGCTGTTAACCCAGGACGTGTCAAAGAGGGCAATACAGGTCCTGGGGTCAGGCTTTAATAGATTTGTAAGGGAAGGGGTGTTAAGGAGCACAGAGCAAACAGTCAGAGCAGACCTAGTTAGCTCAGTGGGTCTGAGATAGTGTGGAGGAGAATATGGGATTGATTCACATATTTGGCTGATGCAAACATATAGATATATATTTTTCCTCACAATATCCCTTCTTTTTGATAGCAATATCAAATACCATTGTAAGAAAAATATGAATATATACATATGGTAAAAATATAAAGTGTAGAAAAGGTACATATCTTTTTATTCCAAATCTATTTTATTTTATGAAATAATTCCCCTGTCAGGGGCACAGAGACACAGCATTAAGCCTACAACCTTACATCAAGGCCGGCCGCGTATAAAATGGGAAATAGGACATAAGTCTTGCATGAAGGAACAAGTTAACACAGCGCCTTGCCTACAACCCCAGTGGGGCCGGCCGCGTGGCCTAACATCAGCTGTTATGGCTACACCAAGCGCATGAAGCCCAGGCACCAAGCCATTAGGGATGAATGTACAGGCAACTAGCCCACTACTTCAGAACGACCCAACGGGGGCCAACAAGCACATTTGGAATCTAGAGAAAGAAAGAGAGAGAAGAAGAGTGTGAAAAGAGTACGGGAAACGAGAGACAGGGAGAGCGTCGTGTGGGCAGGGCGCGCATGTTGTTCAATAGGGGGGGCGGGGGGTGCCAGGCAGCCAGAGACAACCTCGACAGCTCTCGCGTCTTGCAGGGCGGCTAAGGGAGCAATCAATTGGGATCTCCTGGAGTGACAGCGTCATCAAAAAGATGTAGAGTCCGGAGTCTAGTGGGCATGTGTCGTGCATGTTCTATTGAGCAGAGGTAACGTACTAAGGGCTTCCAGTTCGCCCCAAAGCACGTGTCGCGCGCCTGTATTCGCGCTGTGAGGAGTTCCATCTCTAGAACGTGCCAGAGCCTCACAAACCAGGAAGTTATGGGAGGTGCTTCAGCCTTCTTCCAATACAGGGCTATGAGCTGCTTGGCCGCTCCCAGCATTTGGAGCGTCAAAATCCAGTCGCTACGAATAAGTGCCTTGAGAGTGAGAGGATAAATTCCAAGTAAGATTGTTCTTATGGCTTCAGGCAAAGGGAACCCCAAAACCCCTCTAATGGGGCTGAGGACCCCCTTCCAAAAGACAGTTAAGAGCGGGCACCCCCACCATATGTGCACAAAATCCCCTGTTGCAGTCCGACATCTCCAGCACAGTGGGGAAACAGGGGGGAACATCTTATGCAACCGCAGAGGAGTGTAGTACTACTGAGTCAGGAGTTTGTAGGCATTTTCCCTCTGCGGGATACTCCGGTATATCTTGGGGATATCCCTCCATAATCTGTCCCATTGCGGTGGCTCAATGTCCGCGTCAACCGCCAGTTGCCATTGGCGCTGGTATGGGTGGGTGAGTATAAGCGGCGGATGCTGCAAAATATGGTAGATCTGGGCGATCAGCCTCCTTAGTCCTCCAAGGGAGCGCGCCAGCCTTTCAAAAGGGTTGAAAGCTCGTGTGGCTGCTTTGCTCATTTCTCCAGTAGAGACCCAGTGACGCAGCTGGGCATACTGCAGTCCTGCTGTTCGCGGCAGCCTAAACTCCTCCCGGCAGTGGTTGAAGGATTTGAGCGCTCCCTCGTCAAAGAGATCGCATGTGGAAAATGACAACGTATATGTACATAAGCGGCGTTCATTTGTGTTCACCATACCCCTCGCTGTAAGCAGAACGAATACCGCGAAGCATTGACCGCATCATCCCGCCAGCATAGGCCCATGCACGCACGTACACGACAGCCATTTTAGGCACCAAGGCCTCTCTGCCCGTTTGTTAAATCCCCAGCACGCCCCCCCCTCCCCGTTGAACACCCCCGCTCTCTCATGCATAGGCCATAAAACCCTCTCCCTCTGCGCGACCCTGCTCTAAATGTGACACCCCTGCCTGACCGACACCCCCTGCATTCCTCCCAGGAACACCCTTCCCCTCTTCTGATTACCCCCCCCCCCCGGCTACACCCGGCCTCTCGACCCGGTCCCAAGTCATAAAACAAAGCCTCATGGATGTACCCCCCCTGGCCCCGCATAGCAAAACGTGATACACCAACCGAAGTGCCCGATCTTATCGCCTGCCCAACCTTAGATCTGACCACCCCCTCTTGCCCTCGTGTCCTGTTGGAATGTCCGGCTGCAAGATTACAATCACATGTTACATTTGGGAGGGGAAACGACATCCGAGCGACGGGTGTGGGAATAGGCCTGAAGCTGGGATTCCAAACGTGCCTTTTCGTACTTCAAAGTTTCTTTATTGCAATAAGGAATGTTTGTGCATCATAAACCTGTGTATAAAAGACGGAGCCTCAGAGAAACTTGTTAGAGCACCTCTTGAAGACATTGTGTGCGTGTCCGAAATGACAGGCTCTCCTCATGAGAAATAAAAATCTGTTCTTGCACTCCCGCTTCCAGCGCCCGTCTCTTCATTTGGTAACTGATCAAAATGGGAACTAAGAGGCGTCTTGTGCCAGCAGCCTGGGCATCGGTTGTAAATTGGGCTGTTTTTCCTCAATTGGCGTCCCAACGCGGGGCCCATCAGCGACATAAGGTCCGGTAAGAGAGGTCCAGATGATGGGGTGAACATCTGAACGATTGGAGTATACCTGCCTTGAGAGGGCCCTCGTCCGGCTGCCGATTGAATGAACTTCACCGATTCCGAACGGACCTCTCTCAAGCGACCTACAGTCCTGACTGGGATCCCACAGGAATGCTGCGGTAAAAACATGGAGTAAGAGAACGATCGGGCGCTGGAAAGGGAAGGCGAAGAACTGTCCACACGGTCCGGTCCGGGTAAGGTTAAGTAGGACGTCTTTACGTCTGATTGATTGTTTATATTGGATTTGGTATTTAAATACTGGTATTGTTGATTGATTGGTTCATTTAGCCTTGGTTGCTACTTGAAGTATTGGTTCTCTTTGAGACATTCTCTGTTTGCAAACAGCGACGAATAGGAACGTTCCTCTCTCTTTGCAAATAGTGAAGGATAGGTAATGCGGACTTTTGTCCCCCGTTGTAATCCGTCATGCCTGTTTTTCTCCCCACTGATTGATTGGTTGCTCTGTTGCTCTTTGAGACATTCGCTGTCTACAAACGGGGAAGAATAGGAATATTCTGTCTCCCTTTGCAGATAGTGAAGGGTAGGTAATGCAGACTTTTGTCCCCCATTGTAATCCGTCATGCCTATCTTTCTCCCCACTGATTGTTTGTTATCGATTTTTATCGATTATCGCTCTTTTGAGATATTCCCTGTCTACAAACAGAGAAGAATAGGAATATTCTGTCTCCCTTTGCAGATAGCGAAGGATAGGTAATGCGGACTTTTGTCCCCCGTTGTAATCCGTCATGCCTGTTTTTCTCCCCACTGATTGATTGATTGTCTGGACATTTATTGTTCAAGGAATAGTTCTTTTGAGGTATTCTCTGTTTGCAAATAACGTGGAATAGAAATATTCTGTCTAGTCTTTGCAAGTAGTGAAGGGTAGGTAATGCGGACCTTTGTCCCCCGTTGTAATCTGTCATGCCTATCTACTCCCCACTGATTGGTAAACTAGTTCCACCCGGACCATTTATTAGAGGTAGATCATCTGGCTCAACCGGAGGGCGCCCCTAATAAAAAGGACATATGTAAAGTACGAAGTAATCACCGTATCCTGTTAACAGAAACTTTAGCGCAAAAACACACTAGAAAAGGAAGGAAAAAGAAATCGAGCAAAATCAGTAGGCCACTGATGAGTTTTTTTTTACTTCGCTAGAAATAAGAAACGTGAGAAATAGCCCGCAATAAGAAACATGAAAGTGGTGAGAGAAGCCAAGCTTGAACTCACGGCAGCCACGAGGTAGCTAGGCTCCGCCGCCCCTCACTGCTCCAAACATGTCTGTCCCACCGCCCGCCACGCCCAATAACGGTAACATAAGATAGATACAAGTCAGCAGATACCTACCCCCATTCCGGAAGCTCCCGAAGTGCAACAGGTCCACGGTTACGCCCATCCGGAAGACGAGGCCTCGACACGTGCAGGGCGGGGCCCGGCTGGCCGCCATCGGCCGGAGAGGTCGTGGGGTGGATGGCCCGGAATGTACTGGTATTCCCATCCTCCTCTTCTGGCGCCTTGCAGGCCACGGGGGGGGATGTCTTGCTTATGCCCCCGACCGCCCACCCTCTCTCATCGCCTGGTCCGGCCATCACGAATGTCAGCGCCAGGAGACGGCGTGGGGTGCACTGGGAGGGAGAGGCGGCGCGGACGAGCCTCTCCCACCTCCCCAGGTGGAGGCCCCTCAGCTGCACCCCCAACGCTCCACTCACCCGACAAGGGTTCGTCCACTCTTGCGGTGCAACAACGCTCCACTCACCCGACGGGGCCTCGTCCACTGTTGCGATACAACGGCGCTTCGCCCGAACCAGCTGAGTTCCTCCCACTCTTGGGAGATTGGGCCTGGCGTGCAAAGATGGCCTGGTCGCTTGTCAGCTAGAAAATGAGTCCCCCGCCCAGAAGCGTTCTCCTCGGCTTTGAAGATTCTATGAGAGCTGCAGGGGCCCCCGACCCCCGCGGGCCCCCCCCCCGATGGGGAATGACTGCCATGATTGCCCGCGGAACGACCAAGAAGTAGCCACGAGACGTCGGCGCTCTCATGCTGGCGCCAGCCTCAGTTTGAATGACCAAAATCCTGCAGACTACCAATTTGATCAGTTCCGGTGGAACACCAGTGTTGGACTTGGCCTTTCCCCCCCAAAATGTTTCGCTTTTGACCCCCTTATCTGGATTGTCTCCCCCATGGGATTAAACCTGTATAGGCCATGAGTGGTGTGAGACCCCTTTTGAAAAATGTAATTACCTGACATAATGTGAGCACTTGTAAAATCCCCCATTTTAAAACTGCACCCCCATTTTAAAACTGCACCTGACTGAAATGTATTGCTTTTAAAATGGATGCCATGGCCATGGGTTTTGCCACTGGACTGACATAGGTCAGCGGTCTAGATAATATTACCCAGCTACCCCTAGCTTTTGGAGGGAAAGCCTGGCACCCAGGGTGCTCACCCCCTCCCCTAGAACCAGTTTAGGCTAGATGTGCCAACATTCTAGAAGGTCCTGGCACTGCCTGGGAGGAGGGTATAAATAGGGTGAAGTGTCACCAGAGAGTCAGTCAGCGCAGGGACAAGGAAGAGAGGGGACCTGCTGTGAGGTGCTACCGCCACATGGGCCTGTGAGCTGGGCCCTGCACCCCTAGAACCCCCCCCTCTGCTGTCCCCATGGGCCCCTGACAAGGGAGGGCCCCTGACTAGGTCCCTGTCACAGTTGGGATCTTGAACCCTGCCAGCGCCGCGCTGAAAGAGCACTGGGAAGGGAAGGAGCTAATTGGATTCCCCCCAGGAGGTGAGGAGTTTGCCCCTGAGGAGCTGTGGGCCCCCCTTGGAAGCGCTGGGCCGTGTGGAGCCGCCTGAGGAGGATTGGGCCCCTGTGAGGGACTGTGGCTGTTGTGGCCCCTGGAGTGCTGTTTGCCCAGGGGGGTGAACAATGGCCGCCTAAGACTGTTACTGCCTGTCCAGCACCTTGTGGTGAGGCGCTCAATTCCTGCCCCCTCAGCCTGACAAGGAAGATGCTGAGGTTGTGGCCAGAGGAGGTGCTGTGCGTTATGAGTAGCGCTGTTTTATCAGGAGACTGTGGCAGCTTGTAAATAGCGCCATTTTCGCTATTTCCTGAGGAGACTGTGGTAACTTGTAAATAGCGCCGACTGAGGAAGCGCGCTTTTGCCACTATCTCAAGGCGTAATTAACAGGGAGCCTACCCCTTTATTGTTGCCATCGTCGTGGCACCGCCAAGGGACCCCCACCGCTGTGGGCAGCGTCGCGGCGGCCCCCGGTGCCAGGAGAGGGCCGCCGAAGTGGAGTGAGGGCCGCGCTGGGCCCTGAAGCCGCCGTCTACCTCGTCATGTGACGGGGGCCTGACCGCGTCATCGGCCCGCCCCCGCCACGCACTGATTGGCCTGCGCGGCCGTGACCCCTGAAGGCCGCGCAGGGATTGGCTATTGGCCGGGAAGGCCAGGAGAAGGGGAATCGAAGCCCCGGGTCCCCGTGAGGTAGGAGGGGGACCCGGGTGAAGTTCCGTTGCGGGGCCCCCGTGGCCAGGAGGGAGCCCCGGGAGAAGCGACCGGAGCGGGAGGCCACCCCGCCGGTCTGCGCCTCAAAGAGAGCCTGCCCGGACCTAAGGCAGCCCCGGGTCCCCATGAGGAAGGAGTGGCCCGGGTGAAGCTCCGTTGCGGGGCCCCCGTGACGAAGAGGGAGCCCCGAGAGAAGCGACCGGAGCGGGAGGCCACCCCGCCGGTCTGTGCCCCACGCGAGGGGCCAGTGGAGAAGGCGGGGCCGGGGCACGCTGTCGGTGCCGGCCCGCCAGAGCGAGGAGAGCGTCGCCAAGCCCTGGGTCCCCGTGAGGGAAGGGGACCCAGGTGAAGTGTTGGTGCGGGACCCCCGTGCCGAGGAGGGAGCCCCGAATTGGAGCGACCGGAGCGGGAGGCCACCCCGCCGGTCTGCGGTCCTAAGTGAGGGGCCGGGGCACATTGTCGGTGCCAGCCCCGCCCCCTCCAACGAAGCCGTCTGCAGGAGCCTTAAAACGTGGGAGGAAAGCCAGGCAGGCTTCCCCCACGGGTGCCCAGACACCGTGTTGGAGCCCCAGGCCCCTCTGAGAGAAGGAGGCCCGGGTGAGGAGAGAGTGGCCGTCCAGAGGCCGTTTTGGAACCCCTGGGCCCTGGGTGACGCCGCGGAAAGGGGGGGCCTCGAGGCATATTGTCGGTGCCTGGTTCCCCCCTGCAGAGGAGACCCCAAAGGACGCCCCGCAGAACCTATTGAGCCTGGTGAGTGGGGCTTGGATTAATCTGTGTGGAGGTCGGGGCACAGGGTCGGTGCTCGCCCCAGGACTTGTGCTAGCCCCTGGAAACTGTACTGATCTTCATTGGCCCTATTGATCTCCTTTTTAAGCCTCTAGACTGGGCTGGGACATTACTGAAACCCCCCCGGGATTGGTAGAGGGACAAGTTAACCCCTAGCTAGGTGTCAGGCCCTGCAGAGTGAAGGGCTGGGTAACTCAGCCTGGTTGTTAATGGCTTGTTGACCCCTGAGCCCTGCAATGGTTATTTGCCATGTTCATTTCTGATCAGGATGCTGGTTGCCTAGGGTAACGCAGCGTTTCATGTTACCTGTCCAGGTGTGATGCGCCACTGCGCCTAGTGTTTATGGTCTGCTGATTACCCTGCTAATGTGGTTATGCAAATGTTATGCCTACACTAAGGTTATTGAGGCCTAGGTATACTGTGGTTTTACACCTGATGGGTGATTGTATGCTTTTGCGCCCTGTTAGTGCCGTGGTGCCCATATGCTGGCCTGATGAGTTATTCCAGGCCCCTGTTATGCCCCTGGTTAATGAGCCTGCCGTACTGATTTCTTACAGGTGCTCCTGACTAGTATGTGCTGTAATGCTCTGTTGTTGTTTTTCCCTAACAGGGGTGGGTTGGTGCTAATGTGCATGATGTATTTCTATGCTAACGTAGAATTTTGCAATTACAACCCCCTAAGGATGAGAGCCTGAGTTGGCCCCGTCAGATTGGCCCCAGGTCTACTGTTATTTAATTACAATTTTTCTCTTTCAGCATGGACTACTTCCTATGTAAATAATTCCCCCCTTTATTCACTTGGCTCTGGCGCCATTTGGCGTCCTGTGTGACACTACTGTTTTGCATTCTTTTGCCTTGCAGGTTGGAAACCCTACTAAACGACGTATCTTTTTCCAACTCAATCTGGTGTCCTGCCTCTTTTGTGGTGTGCCTGGTGTGTTGACTGAAGGTACTGCGTGAGTGCTTCACATGTCCTCCAAGTTTGGCCTGCCCGCTTGATGCCATGCTACCCCCTTTGAGACTTGGGCAACCCCCATTTCCAACATTTGGTGGCAGAGCGGTGGGATAGGACTTGTGTTTGCGCAGTACCACAGCGGCCACGGGTTACACTGCAAATAGAGCTTTGGAGGTAATCCGAGCCTTGTTGTGGGGATTATTGTTGCTTCCTCCTGAAAGTGTCTGAACGGTCCCCTTGTTCCACTGGGAGGGTGTGTCCCGGGTGTACCTCGCCACGATGGGGTTGATTTACCAGGAAGTGGAACTGATGGAGTACACCGAACAGGAGGTGATAGACTTCCTCCTGGAGAGAGGGATACCCCCAGTAGGGAACATTAGGAGGAATTTGTTTCTCTATGAGGCCCTCAAGAGGGGAGATCCCTTAGAGATTAATGGGGACTTGTCTGACTACCCCCCCGAAGTTTTGAAGGGTCAGTGGGTTAGAGACCAGAGAGAGGGCTCCCCATCCAGAACCCTGGGAGGTAATTGCTCCGATGAGGAGGAGGAAGAGTCTAGCAGGGCAGAGACGCCAGTAGCTGTGGAGGACACCGAAGATAGGGAGTCTCGCACTGGGTCCAGTCCCGGGGGCACTGCCCCATCCCTTTCCCTGTCCCCAGAAGAGTGGGTAGATAGGAGGGAAGAGAGGGAGTATCAGCTGGCGCTGGCAAAGCTCAGGCATGCAGAGGGCTTAGCGCAGCTGAGGGTAGAAGAGCAGCGACTAGAGACTGAAAAAGTCCTAGCGCTGGAGAGGATGGCGGAGGCGGAGAGGGCCTTCGCCAGAGAGAGATCAGCTCAGGTGGGTAGGTTGTCCCCTGAGAGTGGTTTTAGGAGTCTGGATTCACCGAAGAGGGTGGGATCCAGTGGTGGCAGCGAGTGTAGGTCCAGTGCAAGGAGTCCCACTCCCGAAGCCCAGGAGACTGTGCCTGATTCCCCGGAAGAGGAGGACGGGTTAGTGTTTAGGGGCAGGGGAAAGCTGTTCCATCAGTCCTGGGGAGAGTTTGAGGAGGAGTGTTGGACTGTACTGGAGGATTGGGTGGTGAGGAGAGCAGTGGAGGATTGGGAAGGGCTGTGCCATGCCGTTATCCGGGAGCACATGCTGAGGAGTTGTTTCCCAAGACTGCGTCACCATCTGTTGCGGTGCGGGTTCTCAGACCCCAGGGAACTTGCACGGGAGGCAGACCTCTGGGTAAGTGCCAGAGCGTCTGGGAAGGCTGAGGGAAGTGATCCTGAAGGGAGTGAGACGGGGAGGTGTCCCGAGATGCCCCAGCTGTGGTCACCGGGCCTGGAGTGTTCTTTAAGAGAACCCCAGGTTGGGAGTCTAGGCTGTCCCGATGTGTCATCCAGAGGAAGGGATCCCCTCATGTCAGGAGGACCCGGAGCATCATTAATTGGAGCTCCAGTGGTTCGGGGGTCTGACCAGTCACAGGGTTTAGATCCTGGACTGGGGTTCCAGGTTAAGGGGTTGCCTGACCTGGAGGGTGGGGTACCTGTAATTCAGGTCCCTACCAATTTGACTCCCAGGGGTACTACTCCCAGTGGGAGGGTGCGGAACTCTGGGAGGGGGTGCAGAGGGAGGAAGGTCTCTTCTCTGTCACCAGCTCAGCCACAGGGCGCAGATCCTGGGTTGGGTGGCCAGGGACAGGGTTTGCCTGCCCTGGTGGGAGGGACCTCTGTAACCAGAGTCCCCCCGGAAGTGACTCCCAGGGGTACTACTCCAGTTAGGAGGGTGCGGAGCTCTGGGAGGGGGTGCAGGGAGAGGGAGGACTCGCCCCTGTCACCGGTTCAGCCTGTGGGTTTCGGCTCCAGGTTGGGGAGAGAGTTGTGTGAGGGTGTCCCCAGGCGTAGGAGATGGAGGAACCCTTGGAGGAGAAGTAGGGGGAGGAGAGCCTCGCCCCTAAGGGCTGGTCAGTCTGAGGGTGTAGACCCCAGATGGGTGGACCAGTGGCAATTTGGAGAGAGAAGAGTGGTCCAAGAGAATTACAAGCCTGAGGCTAGAGCCTCCCACTCTAGGAAGGAGAAACATCCCACTAGGGAACACCAGTGGGGTGGTTTTGTTGGTGAAGGGAGGGTTGCGAAAGAGAACCATCGGATTCCAGAGTGGAGGAGAGACTGCAGGTGCTCCTGTAGTTGCAGGCCTGCGTCCACCTTTTTCCGCCCCAAGCAGGGAAGCCCATCAAGGCATTGATATGTCTACCCTGGCTTTTGGCTGGGGGGGAGTCGTGTTGGACTTGGCCTTTTCCCCCCAAAATTTTTCGCTTTTGACCCCCTTATCTGGATTGTCTCCCCCATGGGATTAAACCTGTATAGGCCATGAGTGGTGTGAGACCCCTTTTGAAAAATGTAATTACCTGACATAATGTGAGCACTTGTAAAATCCCCCATTTTAAAACTGCACCCCCATTTTAAAACTGCACCTGACTGAAATGTATTGCTTTTAAAATGGATGCCATGGCCATGGGTTTTGCCACTGGACTGACATAGGTCAGCGGTCTAGATAATATTACCCAGCTACCCCTAGCTTTTGGAGGGAAAGCCTGGCACCCAGGGTGCTCACCCCCTCCCCTAGAACCAGTTTAGGCTAGATGTGCCAACATTCTAGAAGGTCCTGGCACTGCCTGGGAGGAGGGTATAAATAGGGTGAAGTGTCACCAGAGAGTCAGTCAGCGCAGGGACAAGGAAGAGAGGGGACCTGCTGTGAGGTGCTACCGCCACATGGGCCTGTGAGCTGGGCCCTGCACCCCTAGAACCCCCCCCTCTGCTGTCCCCATGGGCCCCTGACAAGGGAGGGCCCCTGACTAGGTCCCTGTCACAGTTGGGATCTTGAACCCTGCCAGCGCCGTGCTGAAAGAGCACTGGGAAGGGAAGGAGCTAATTGGATTCCCCCCAGGAGGTGAGGAGTTTGCCCCTGAGGAGCTGTGGGCCCCCCTTGGAAGCGCTGGGCCGTGTGGAGCCGCCTGAGGAGGATTGGGCCCCTGTGAGGGACTGTGGCTGTTGTGGCCCCTGGAGTGCTGTTTGCCCAGGGGGGTGAACAATGGCCGCCTAAGACTGTTACTGCCTGTCCAGCACCTTGTGGTGAGGCGCTCAATTCCTGCCCCCTCAGCCTGACAAGGAAGATGCTGAGGTTGTGGCCAGAGGAGGTGCTGTGCGTTATGAGTAGCGCTGTTTTATCAGGAGACTGTGGCAGCTTGTAAATAGCGCCATTTTCGCTATTTCCTGAGGAGACTGTGGTAACTTGTAAATAGCGCCGACTGAGGAAGCGCGCTTTTGCCACTATCTCAAGGCGTAATTAACAGGGAGCCTACCCCTTTATTGTTGCCATCGTCGTGGCGCCGCCAAGGGACCCCCACCGCTGTGGGCAGCGTCGCGGCGGCCCCCGGTGCCAGGAGAGGGCCGCCGAAGTGGAGTGAGGGCCGCGCTGGGCCCTGAAGCCGCCGTCTACCTCGTCATGTGACGGGGGCCTGACCGCGTCATCGGCCCGCCCCCGCCACGCACTGATTGGCCTGCGCGGCCGTGACCCCTGAAGGCCGCGCAGGGATTGGCTATTGGCCGGGAAGGCCAGGAGAAGGGAAATCGAAGCCCCGGGTCCCCGTGAGGTAGGAGGGGGACCCGGGTGAAGTTCCGTTGCGGGGCCCCCGTGGCCAGGAGGGAGCCCCGGGAGAAGCGACCGGAGCGGGAGGCCACCCCGCCGGTCTGCGCCTCAAAGAGAGCCTGCCCGGACCTAAGGCAGCCCCGGGTCCCCATGAGGAAGGAGGGGCCCGGGTGAAGCTCCGTTGCGGGGCCCCCGTGACGAAGAGGGAGCCCCGAGAGAAGCGACCGGAGCGGGAGGCCACCCCGCCGGTCTGTGCCCCACGCGAGGGGCCGGTGGAGAAGGCGGGGCCGGGGCACGCTGTCGGTGCCGGCCCGCCAGAGCGAGGAGAGCGTCGCCAAGCCCTGGGTCCCCGTGAGGGAAGGGGACCCAGGTGAAGTGTTGGTGCGGGGCCTCCGTGCCGAGGAGGGAGCCCCGAATTGGAGCGACCGGAGCGGGAGGCCACCCCGCCGGTCTGCGGTCCTAAGTGAGGGGCCGGGGCACATTGTCGGTGCCAGCCCCGCCCCCTCCAACGAAGCCGTCTGCAGGAGCCTTAAAACGTGGGAGGAAAGCCAGGCAGGCTTCCCCCACGGGTGCCCAGACACCGTGTTGGAGCCCCAGGCCCCTCTGAGAGAAGGAGGCCCGGGTGAGGAGAGAGTGGCCGTCCAGAGGCCGTTTTGGAACCCCTGGGCCTTGGGTGACGCCGCGGAAAGGGGGGGCCTCGAGGCATATTGTCGGTGCCTGGTTCCCCCCTGCAGAGGAGACCCCAAAGGACGCCCCGCAGAACCTATTGAGCCTGGTGAGTGGGGCTTGGATTAATCTGTGTGGAGGTCGGGGCACAGGGTCGGTGCTCGCCCCAGGACTTGTGCTAGCCCCTGGAAACTGTACTGATCTTCATTGGCCCTATTGATCTCCTTTTAAGCCTCTAGACTGGGCTGGGACATTACTGAAACCCCCCCGGGATTGGTAGAGGGACAAGTTAACCCCTAGCTAGGTGTCAGGCCCTGCAGAGTGAAGGGCTGGGTAACTCAGCCTGGTTGTTAATGGCTTGTTGACCCCTGAGCCCTGCAATGGTTATTTGCCATGTTCATTTCTGATCAGGATGCTGGTTGCCTAGGGTAACGCAGCGTTTCATGTTACCTGTCCAGGTGTGATGCGCCACTGCGCCTAGTGTTTATGGTCTGCTGATTACCCTGCTAATGTGGTTATGCAAATGTTATGCCTACACTAAGGTTATTGAGGCCTAGGTATACTGTGGTTTTACACCTGATGGGTGATTGTATGCTTAGGCGCCCTGTTAGTGCCGTGGTGCCCATATGCTGGCCTGATGAGTTATTCCAGGCCCCTGTTATGCCCCTGGTTAATGAGCCTGCCGTACTGATTTCTTACAGGTGCTCCTGACTAGTATGTGCTGTAATGCTCTGTTGTTGTTTTTCCCTAACAGGGGTGGGTTGGTGCTAATGTGCATGATGTATTTCTATGCTAACGTAGAATTTTGCAATTACAACCCCCTAAGGATGAGAGCCTGAGTTGGCCCCGTCAGATTGGCCCCAGGTCTACTGTTATTTAATCACAATTTTTCTCTTTCAGCATGGACTACTTCCTATGTAAATAATTCCCCCCTTTATTCACTTGGCTCTGGCGCCATTTGGCGTCCTGTGTGACACTACTGTTTTGCATTCTTTTGCCTTGCAGGTTGGAAACCCTACTAAACGACGTATCTTTTTCCAACTCAATCTGGTGTCCTGCCTCTTTTGTGGTGTGCCTGGTGTGTTGACTGAAGGTACTGCGTGAGTGCTTCACATGTCCTCCAAGTTTGGCCTGCCCGCTTGATGCCATGCTACCCCCTTTGAGACTTGGGCAACCCCCATTTCCAACAACCAGTATGACCCGGTAGGAAAGATTGTTGCCTCCCTCCCCCCTTTGACTGATGGTTCATATCGACGGCCCCTTCTGTTGCCCTTTAACGAAACTTTTGGTCTGCAGAAAGAGGCTCTGGTCCAACCACGAGTTGGTGGAGACATTTTGACTATACTTGGACCTGCCTGACCTCACCCAAAATGGCGCCGGTACAAATGAAACTCGCAACTCCCTGTTGTGTTCCGGTTGCTCAGCCTTGATATCATGAGATATGTATGCAGTTTTTGAAGCGCATGGCGGGAGGGGATGGGTACTGATTGAACATTCGGACAATGAATTGATATTAAGTTCTGACGCGTCATTTATTACCGTATTATTGAAAGTTCGAATTTCCGACATTTATGGTACTTGCCCACAATGAATTTTCGATATGATTTTATTGCACCTGTCGCACCTTTATGAAATCAACGACCACCGACTCCGTTACGTTTTCCTCAAATAAATATCCCCTCATGTACAGTTCCAGTCTGCTCCGTGGCCGGCCCACGTGGTTGTAGGCCCGTATTTGTGAGCCAACATTTTTATTTTTTTATTTTATTTTTTTGTTGGTTAAAAACTTTTATTGAGCAATCACATAAAATTACATAGATGGGCCCACAACCACACGGGCTGGCCGCTAAGTCGCATAATACGACACATGAAATAAGCAATCATTTCCTAGGTCAGGCCAAATCGTAGAACAAAATTGCTCAAGACATAGAACAGGATACAACAATTTTCTATATAAAACATGAAAATAACCAACACAAACATAAGGCGAGTGCAATAATCAAGTCAGCCCAAATAGCAGAGGGGGAGGTCACGAAACAGGAGAACAGAAACACATCAATGAGAGTCGGGAAGGCCGTGAGGGGGGGGGGAGCAGGGAGGACAGGAAAATCCTAGAACAGAGCGAAAAATTTCGGGAACGTCAGCCTAAGGAGACAGGGTAACATCGGAGGTGGCAACCAAGGGAGGGGTACAAATTTCTCCACGGTATGCATTCCATTGACCCCAAATTTTCGCCCACGCCCCCGGCCTGCCCCTAGCCACGTAGACTGTCTTCTCACGGAACATGGACCAGTCCATGTTGTCCTCCCACACTGAAACATCAGGAGGTCGGGATGCGCCCCAGAGGTGCGCAATGTCACGCTTCGCGACCATGTAACCCAGGGTCGCCCATCTAGTCTGGGCCACAGAGTAATCGGAAGGTTCCCACACATTCAGCAGACATCGACGGGCCTCAGGCTGCAGGTCAACACCAGTCACCACAGTCATCAACGCAAGCACATCCACCCAATAAGCTGCCACCACAGGACACTCCCAAAGTATGTGCATAAAGGTAGCGCTCATCCCACAGCCACGCTTACACAAACCATCCGGGGAAAAACCCATCACGACCAGACGCGGACCAGTCACATACACCCGGTGGAGGATCTTAAGTTGCACCAAACGAAGACGGGCGGGAATGGTGACCTCCTTCGGGGAGGAGAGTGCCGACTGCCAGTCCTCGTCATCTAGTTCCAATCCATCTCCTACCCACATCTCTCGGAGTCGGACCAACAAATCAGCGCGATTATGAATCAGCTTCTTGTAGATGAGAGAGATGGTGCTGTCGGGCAAGTGTCCATCTAGTATACGATCTTCAAGGGGGGAAGACTCGGGCAGGGCCACATCAGGAGTCAGAACCGAGGCCAAGGCATGTCGGACCTGCAGATACCGGAAAAACTCTCTATCACTCAAGTCGTATTCTGTCTTAAGGGCCTGGAATGATTTCACGCAACCATTCACACAAACGTCACCCACTTTACAAATCCCATTCACATCCCAGCGGTCAAAGCCCTTAGAAGACCAGAGACTTCCCAAACGTTCAGAAGCATAAAGCGGAGTCGCCAGCGTCAGCCGATTCTCCCATCCCAAACTCACATTCGCTGCGTGCCACAGGTTGACCGCTGCCCTGGTCGGGCCCACAAGATGACGCCCGGCCGATCTGGAGTATAGCGCTCTATTAAAGTCCCCTCCCGGCAACTGGAGCTTATCCATCTCAAACGCCGGATCGCGACCCGGCGAGTACATCGCATGGTTAATGGCCGATAGCTGGGCTGCCCAGTAGTACCTCTTGATGTCGGGGAGTGCCATGCCCCCGTCATACCAAGGGATAGTAAGTTTCGCAAGGGCTATACGTGGACGCCCATCCCAAATCAATTGTCTTTGCAGACTCTCGATTTCTCTGAAATAAGTAGCAGGAACATCGTCGAAAGAGTTCTGAAGGGCGTAGAGGAACCGCGGCAAAGACATCATTTTAAAGAGAGCAGCCCTACCCAGAGGAGACAGGGGCAGCTTACGCCAACGGGCCACATCCAGTCGCAATCTAAGAAGCGGGGGGAGGAGATTACGCTCAAACCGGAGAGAGGAATCCCGGGTAATAAAATCCCTAAATACTTAAAGCCAGACTGGACCACCTGGATAGGGAATCTGGCCGGCAAAGAGGGCAAAACACCCGAGAGAACATACACACAGGACTTAGCCCAATTAATAACAAGGCCCGAGTTAGCACCGAACGAAGTAAGAACATCAAATAAGACGTTCAAAGATTTACGCGGGGATGTCAGATAAAGAAGAATGTCGTCCGCGTAGAGAGAGACGCGGTCTTCAAAGTCCGGTGACCAGCGGATCCCTTTGAGGGAGGGTTCCCAACGAAGCCACGCAGCTAACGGTTCCAAGGCCAGCGCGAAAAGCAATGGAGACAGGGGGCAACCCTGACGGGTCCCTCTACCAAGGCTAAAGGGGACAGAAACTCTACCGTTCACCACCACTTGCGCTAAGGGTTCCACATACAACAACTTCACCCATCCAATAAATTCAGGTCCAAAACCAAATTTTTCGAGAGCTGCCCAAAGATAGGGCCACTCAACCGTGTCAAAAGCCATCGAGGCGTCTAACGAGGCCAAAATGGCCGGCTCCGTCAGAAGCCCCGCCCTCGCAACAGCGCCGTGAAGACGACGTAGGTTAAGAGCCGTGTTGCGATGTGGGATAAATCCGGACTGATCCGGATGAACCAAGTCGCTAATGACCGTCAGCAGGCGGGTTGCCAGGAGCTTAGCCAGGACCTTAGGCTCAACATTTAACAGGGAAATGGGCCTATAAGACGAACAAAGGTCCCGCGGCTTCCCGTCCTTGGGAATTACGACTATCGTAGCAAGACGCTGGTCACACGGGAGAATACCCCGTTCCCGGGACTCCAAAAACATGGCACGGAGATATGGTGCCACCTTGTCAGGGCGTAGCTTGTACAGCTCAATTGGCAACCCATTCGGGCCCAAGGCCTTGCCCGAACGGAGCGAACGAATGGCAGTCGCTATTTCATCCGTAGTAAAAGGGGACTCCAACGAGACACGGTCCAGATCGGAAACACTGGGCAAAGCTATGTCTCGCAACAAAAGGCGAGAGTCAGCCACATCTCGTTCAGACACAGGGGTATACACCACACGAAAATACTCAGCAAAACATTCAACTATTCCAACCGGGTCCGTCACTCCGACACCAGTCGACGACTGAATCACAGGCACAACACGATTCGCTCTCTCTTTCTTAGCCAACCACGCCAACAATTTACCCGCTTTGTCCCCCACATCATACAAACAACCCTGCTGTTCCCGGAACATCAGTCTAGCCGCATCTGTGACCAAGGATTTATAAGCAAATTGTTTCAGACCCAGGGCGTGGAGTTTATCAGAGGTGATCTCAGACTCTAAGTCGGCCTCCCTCTCAGCAATCTCTATCTCAAGGTCCACCACCTCCCGATTCCTAGCCTTCTTGGATTCAGCAATTAGAGAAAGGGCCTGCAACATTTTTAAATAAAGGTTTTTCTGAAAAGCAAACATAGTTGTAGCGCTTAGATTGGTAAGTTTCGAATAAATGGCCACTGTTTCCGATATAAGTAAAATACAGGTGAAATGAAGCAACTCGATTACTTAAAGGTTAAAAAGCAAAGTACACAGAAATATTGCAAATATGAATGGCCCAGGTTTGTTGTGTGTGTGTGTTTTTTTTTAAATTATATTTTTATTTTTGTGCAACGTAAAGCAATCGATAAAGGTCCCGGTATTTAGCCTTTACTTTATGTGCCACATGTATCAGGGAAGTTGTTTCAGATGCCCCTAAGCCACTCCGAAGGAATGCCAACTAGCCCCTCTAGTTTCCGTGCCTGATGAACAAACACGACCCTGTACCACTGTAGACCATCCCTCCTCCTCGAATGAGAGCACGAGTTCACCCCCCACTTTACACTGACTGCCCTTTGTTTTGACCCTTGCCTACACACGATTCGTAATACCACACTTGGGCGATTTATGCAATACACAGTCCATCAATGATTATCTCTCCCGCACTACCGGTCCCTCTGGGCTTAAACGCCGAGATGAAAGGGACTGCATCCCGCGGAGATAGGTCGAGTATGTGGTAAGTAAAAGCATTTTCGGGTTTATGCGCGCTGATGTGTTTTAAAACGCTGCCCCCACCCCTTCTTTTTCCCTTCTTTTCTGCAGGTCACATCGGAACGTCGACTAGAGTATGGAGAAGACCTAAGCAACACGCCATGGTTCCGCACGGAAAAATTGTATATTGTCTATGGGGACTGCCCCTGAGAACGTGACGAATTTGTGTGATATGAATGCACGCGTGTATGCCCTGATGTGTATAGCTCGACTGAATACACGGTGCACACGTTTGGATTGATAAGAGAAATGTTTTATGTATGGCTTAAGTGATGATCAAACGGCCGATGGAATGGGGAAAAGGGGTCTGAACATGGTGCCTATACACGACGAACAAACAAAGATATAGCACTCCCTTACTTAGAAACGACTGTCTCTCTCTCTCTGAACCCAGCGACTGGGAGGGTGGCCTGAAGCAGAAACTTGGCGGGTTATTGCAGTATGACAAAATATGACTCCAACCAGCACCCCAAATAATGCAACCAAGAATGACGTGCACCCATGAGTAAATTCATACGGTAACTACATAGGGAAAGGTTCAGGAATATTCTGGGGTGAGGTTTACCGAAGTACCCTCCTCCTGGAAGACTAGGAATATTGTCAATGTTTAAGATTTACCACCTCCTTCTTGCACCCTCATAGACATGAAACTCAAAGCTGCCCCATTGTTCTCCCGGCGGACACCCTCCGTTGCCTCAGCCTGGATACCCATTCGCTAAAAATGATTCGAAGATCCCACCATGAGTATTAGCCCGACCAGGTTAGTTCCCGAACAATTGACAAAGGTGTAAGTATTTGCAACCGAGGCCACCAGCAAAGGCAGCCAGATGAATTAAGTAGGATACTAAGGATGCGCAGCATGCAGGAAGAAATCTTTTTGGCCAAGTACTATTCTATGTTTTGTCTTGGATTCTTGTATATAATGCATGTACTATTCCCCCCCGCCTGAATTCATGTGTACGTAATGTATGGATCTACGTCGTCCCTCAGCCTGTGTTTCTATATAACTTGACCCCTGCTGTTCTGTGTTGTGTGCGCACTAAATGGCCTATTATTGTACCCGTTTCTCTCTCTCTCTTTTTCTCTCTCTCCATGTCGTACGTGTACCGAATAGTTCGTTTAAAATGCGGACGACTCTCTCTCTCTCTGAGGGTCCCCCTGTTCCCTCTTCCTTTGTGTGGTAACGTTGTGCCCCGCCGGCACAAGCCTAATTGGTCTTTGAACACAAAGGTGTTCGGCAAAGTTGACAGAAACTAAAACAATTGTAATTTGCCATATTACTACCTCTCCTTTCTGTAAAATGATGGAACTTGAATTGGCTTAGAAGGAAAGGACAGGTAAGACGACTGATGTCCCCTAATCTGGCCCTTTTTTTATAGGGGGACTATATGTCAGTGGCCGTCTGTTCTCAGTTCGTTAGAAACACAATCCCCAATGCCCAGATTGCCCCACCTCTCTGCACCCAAGTACGGATGTCCAAAGCGTCCTCGTTTCTCCCGATTGACCCCAGCTCCATATCCCGAAGTATAACTGATGACCCTGATTAACCGTTGCTCCCCGAGAAAAGAATGTTTAGCCTCTGTCCCTCTCTCATGATGATAGAAGACTGCCAGGGCTTGGGTTAGAAAGACGAGTCTCTACCGAAGGATCCGATTTCGAGTTTGATGGAATGCGCAGTTGATAGGAGTCTGACTTCTCTCCATATACGTCATGAATGAACACCAAATAGACTTAGTACAAACTCAGTAGAAATGCCCGCATACATACTCCATAGTGATAACTTCTGACCGTGACCGATGAACGTATCCCCAACTACTTAAGATTGGGGGCGGAATTGAAATGTATAAATGTCTTCTCCTGCCAGTTCTCTAAAGCTTGTTTTGTACCCATTCAAAGATACACAATCACCGGAGGAGAGGGGCCGGACGTGATGCACAGCCTAGCCGCAGATCATGAAGCACATGTGACCTCGACCAAAGGTGGAGCCGCAGAGCAACGAGACGCGGGACGAGGCACCACTCTCAAACACGGAAAATGAAAGGATGGAGGGCTGCCTTGAAGCCCTCTGCTTGCTGACCCACGCGTGCCAGAAGTCCCTGCCCCTTTGAGCCCGATTGATGGGCCTGCCTGCTCGTTATCCTTTGCTCCCTTGGTTTGTCTCAAAGATCTGATCCCACTCCGCCCTCTCTTCCCTCGATTATCCGACAACCCCCCCTTTTTTTCACATGGATTTTGACTCAGAGAAGAAGAACAGCATTTAGGTAGAATAGGGTTTGCCAAGGAAGGAGAAAGAAATGCAGGTGCCCAGCATGAGGCACCCGTAAAAAGATTAGTTAGGAAACAGGACTGTGGTCCAACAGCAGAGGACAGATCGCACCCTGCGACGTGTAAGGATGGATCCGAGCTGGACCTATAGCTCCACCGCCGGTGCTCAACAGCGCCAACGGAAGAAAACGAACTACTAGAGCCTACCAGTGATGGCTCGCTGCTAAAAAGACACTGTGGCGAAGACCCCCCTCCCCTTTCTGAACTTTCTACCCCCCCTGACTACTTGCTTGTATTGAACTGAATTCCTCCCTCAACCACTTTGTATTGCTTTCAAAATGTTTCATCGGTCACTTTTGACTGTACATTGATACCGCCGGAGAGAGAGTCAGAACATGGTTCCATAATGTGTCGGAACATTTCCTTGATTGACTCCGACTGAGTAGTATACCGATCTCTAGACTCGTATATATATATCGACAAATGTAAATTCATCTGTATTGCACCTCGTCTATCGCATCGACTGCACATGGTTATATGCAATCCGCCAGTATTGACAAACGCTATTTCATTTACCACACATGGCTATATGTACCCCCGTCAGTTATGATAAACACGGAAATGAACTAACTTATGTTAAAAAGCGGCGACTGTGGAAAATGACAATGTATATGTACATAAGCGGCGTTCATTTGTGTTCACCATACCCCTCGCTGTAAGCAGAACGAATACCGCGAAGCATTGACCGCATCATCCCGCCAGCATAGGCCCATGCACGCACGTACACGACAGCCATTTTAGGCACCAAGGCCTCTCTGCCCGTTTGTTAAATCCCCAGCACGCCCCCCCTCCCCGTTGAACACCCCCGCTCTCTCATGCATAGGCCATAAAACCCTCTCCCTCTGCGCGACCCTGCTCTAAAAGTGACACCCCTGCCTGACCGACACCCCCTGCATTCCTCCCAGGAACACCCTTCCCCTCTTCTGATGACCCCCCCCCCGGCTACACCCGGCCTCTCGACCCGGTCCCAAGTCATAAAACAAAGCCTCATGGATGTACCCCCCCTGGCCCCGCATAGCAAAACGTGATACACCAACCGAAGTGCACGATCTTATCGCCTGCCCAACCTTAGATCTGACCACCCCCTCTTGCCCTCGTGTCCTGTTGGAATGTCCGGCTGCAAGATTACAATCACATGTTACATTTGGGAGGGGAAACGACATCCGAGCGACGGGTGTGGGAATAGGCCTGAAGCTGGGATTCCAAACGTGCCTTTTCGTACTTCAAAGTTTCTTTATTGCAATAAGGAATGTTTGTGCATCATAAACCTGTGTATAAAAGACGAGCCTCAGAGAAACTTGTTGGAGCACCTCTTGAAGACATTGTGCGCGTGTCCGAAATGACAGGCTCTCCTCATGAGAAATAAAAATCTGTTCTTGCACTCCCGCTTCCAGCGCCCGTCTCTTCATTTGGTAACTGATCAATATGGGAACTAAGAGGCGTCTTGTGCCAGCAGCCTGGGCATCGGTTGTAAATTGGGCTGTTTTTCCTCACGCAGTCTCCTTGTGTCCATATCTCAAATGCCCGAGAGTGATGGGCTGGCGGAAATTGCGGGTTTGCGGCTATGGGAGTATGTGGGGACGGGAACGTGGTGAGCTCCTTGGACACAGCAATGTTGTCCCAAATGTCTAATACCGTCTTCGTGGGCACTGCTATGTACGCGCTCTTAGAGCGAGCTGTCCGATGGAGCCACGGCAGATCCCAGATTGTGCGTCCTGTTACCGCTCTGTCCATATGGAGCCAACCTTTTTCACTCTCCCGCACCCCCCATTCTATCACAAAGCGGAGGTGTGCAGCCCAATAGTAGTGCACTAAGTTGGGGCAAGCTAAGCCCCCCCTGTCCCGTGGCGCCATAAGGATCTTCTGCGAAAACCGGGATCGTTTACCGCCCCACACAAAAGACGTAAGCTCGTGTTGCAATCCCCGTTTGCAATGAAGCGGGATTGGAGTGGGGAGACACTGGAACCCGTACAGGATTTTGGGAAGGATCGACATTTTAACGGCATTGTGCCGGCCTAACCACGACAGCATCAGAGGCTTCCACCTTCGGAGATCCTCCAGAACCGCTCTTCGGCATTCTCTCCAGTTCACGGAAGACCAATCGCCCAAGGATGAGGTCAGAGTGAGGCCCAAATTTAGAATATGACATTCAGCCCACTGGTAGGGCGCGGCTTCTTTTAAAGAGGGAATCTCCTCTGCCGGAATGGTGAGGTTGAGAGCCCAAGACTTATCATGGTTGATCTTAAGGCCGGAGGCCCTCTCGTATATGCACAGAACCCTATGGACGGCCGGCAGAGACACCCGTGGGCGCGTGAGGGTGAGAATCAAGTCCTCTGCGAACAACGCCACCTTATTATCTCGCCCACCATGAACTATGCCGTGGATGTCCGGCTCACGCCGTATCATCTCCGCGAGGGGCTCCACTGCGAGGGCAAACAATAGGGGCGATAGGGGGCACCCCTGTCTGGTGCTCCTGTGTATCGCCAGCGGGATGTTAAGCCGCCGTTGATCCGGATTCTGTCTTGAGGCCCTATGTATGGGGCCATAATCCTCGCGATCATCTTCGGGCCCAGCCCAAATTTATGAAGTATCGCCCTAAGGAAACCCAGTCCACCCGATCAAACGCCTTCTCCACGTCCAGGGATAAAAGGCAAGCCGGGATATTCCAGTGGTGCGCCTTCCCCACTTGGTGTGCAAGCTTACGTACATTATCTGCTCCCTGTCGATCTCGAATGAAGCCCGTCTGATCGGGGTCCACAAGTCCCGGCATATACGGATTTAGACGGCTGGCGAGGAGTTTAGTATATATTTTAGGATCGGTATTCAACAGGGCAATAGGGCGATAAGAAGCACATATCGTTGGGTCCTTCCCGGGTTTTGGGATCAATGCAATCTCCACCATTCCCATATCAGGGGACGGCCCTGTGTCCTCGGTAAAGGTGTTGAACAGCCGTAGGAGATAGGGTCGAAGCTGGGTCTGGAATGTGCGATAGAAAGATAGGGGTAGGCCGTCTGGTCCTGGCGTTTTCCCCAAAGGGAGATCTTTAATTGCTGCCGTGACCTCCTCGTCAGTAATGGAGCCTTCCAGTTCCGCCACGCTCCCCGAAGGTAGTGACGACCCCTCGTAGCCGTCCAGAACAGCCGCAATCGCGTCCGCCGAGGTGGTTTCCCTCCCGTACAAGGTGGCATAGTAGTCCACAAAAGCATCCTGCTTAGCCTTCTCCGAGACAGCTCTCGACCCATCCGGGAGTTGGACACTGGCTATTTGGGCCTTAGCCGCACGCGCCCTCAACCTCCCCGCCAGAAATCGCCCAACCTTATCCCCTCCCTCAAAGTACTTTTGCTTCAGGGCCAGCAAAGAGTTTTCCGCCTTATTGGTGCGCAAAAGCCGAAGCTGCCCCCTGAGGTTAGCCAATCTCCTCCTGGTTTCCAGCGACGAACGTTTCCGATCTTGCTCCTCAGCTTTTTTGATGTCCCCCGCCAGATCAGCTTCCAATTTGCAGGCTGCACGTCTCCGAGCAATAGCCAGGGAAGTAATGTGCCCCCATATCTTGGCTTTGAAGGCGTCCCATACCACCGGGAAGGACATCTCTGGGGTGTCGTTAGAAACAAAGTAGGACTCTATGGCCTCCCGAATGCTATCGACATCCGCTGCGTCCCTAAGGATGCTCGGCGGCACGAACCAGCGCGCCTCCCGGGTGGGACGCGCAGCCGGGTCTCGCAGGAGTAGTTCGACATGAGCGTGGTCCGACAGTGAGATGTCTGAGATGGAGGCCCCCAACGTGTCCCGCAGCAGGTCGAGTGACAGGAATAGAAAATCTATGTGGGAATAGGACCTATGGGCATGTGAGTAAAATGAGTAGTCTCTCAGGTCCGGACAGTGGTAGCGCCACACGTCAATTAACCCCAAGTCCGCAATCTGCTTGCGCAGGGCAGAGGACATCACCCCGGTGCCACTGAAAGCGGCATCACTACGATCCATGTCCGGGTCCCAGACTAAATTGAAGTCCCCGCCCAATATCACATTCGGGTCCCCACACGGAATCTGATCCCGCAGAAGCGTCTGGAGATATCTGTCCTGCAACTGATTGGGTGCGTATATGTTACATAGGGTAAATTGGCGCCCCCCCATGTGTACCGTAACTTTGAGAAAGCGCCCATCCCCACTTCCATAGGGCTTTGTGCCTCCCCGCCTGAAGCCAGCTCTGCACAGTATGGCTACTCCAGCTGTTTTAGTGTCCGCAGCCGCCCAAAACTGGAGAGGGTACTTGGGATGTGCCATGCGTGATGTGTCTCCCTGCAGTAAGTGTGTTTCCTGAAGGAATATAATGTCGGGCTGCTGTTGGAGAAGATAACGCCAAACCTGCTTGCGCTTATTAGGGGAGTTCAAGCCCTTGACATTGAATGTCAAGACCTTCAGGGGCCTAGGGATGTTCTCAGCCAAAGGGCGTAGCACTCAGAGTCTGCCCATATTTCCCACACCCGCCACTGCGCATGGATAGGTACAGAGGTAATCCCTCCCCGCCCCTCCCACCCAAGGGACCGCAACTGCCCCGTCTCCACCCCGCCACACACAGAAACAGGGAAGAGGGAAAGAGAGATAAGTAGGAAAGGGAGACAGCAAGAGACGGAAAAGAAAAAAGAAGAAAAAAAAAAAGGGGGAGAGAGGGGAAAGAGAGCTGATGGGCGGCCAGGCAGGCCCCACAACTACAAAGGTCAACAAGGGCCAACAGGGCCACGTTGGACTGCCCCAGTCACCGGGCATCCTCTACCCAAGGGTTTGGACGCACTCAGGAATGTCACTCACTATGGGACAGTATGGGGGGCACCCACTAAAAGTACAGGAGACATCGACCCCGGTAGCCTCGCTGCCCAATCTGGAGTCGGGGGTACCATGCAGCTGCACAGACCGGTAGAGCATGGCAGCGTCCATCATATGCCCTCCCGGAGTGGGCCATGCACAGCTGCCAAGACGGACCCCCTGCGCTTCCAGACCCACTGCACGAGTGGCACGAGTAGGGAGCCTTCTTCTGCATCTGATGGTGCTGCAAACGCATGTGTAGGGGAGGCCAAGATGCCACAAGGGGTACAGAGCATCCACGCAGCAAGGGGGTCAGAGTCACCTCCAGTGGCAGCGGTGCATGGCAGAAGTCGAGGCGTTGCAAGGAATGTCATCTCAGTCAGCATGCAAATAGGTTACCTCTGACGGATGGGATGCAAGCACCCTTTATCAGCGATAAAAGCCGTGAAGATATTATTTCCCAGCGGACTCCGGGTCATGGGGTAGACGGATGCGATGCCTGGCCATCACGGTCACCCTCAAGAGAGCGGATGTGCGCTATGATGTCTTGCTTGGCCTGCGAGGAGGATCTATCATCCACCGGAGGGGGGCGGCAGTGCAGCTGAACCTTGGTCCAGTCCGGGCTAGAGGGGACCCTCTCCTGCTGCCTTGGTCGAGAAGGGCTGCGCACCGGCGATTCCGACAGCTTAAGCAGCTGAGCCGCTTCATGATAGGACCGTATGACCCTGCGTTTGTCCTCCGAGCGGAAGATGAGGGCGAAGGGGTGGCCCCACTCATAAGAGATGCTGAGAGCACTCAGCTTCTCCGTCACCGGTCTAAAAGCCCTCCATCGGCGCAGGGTGTTGGGGGCTAGATCTTGGAAGATTTGAATCTTGTGGCCTCCATAGGTAAGGTCAGGCTTGTCCCGCGCCGCTTTCAGGATGGCCTTCTTCTCAGCGAAGTAGTGCACGGGCGTCAAGATGTCCGGGAGGAGGCCCGCTCTACCCGCCGGCCCGGAAACTCGATGTGCACGGTCCAAAGTCGGGGGAGAGGCGTCCTCGTCCCCCCAGACCTCATGAAGGAGCTGCGCCACGTAAGTCAGGATGTCTTTCCCCTCCTCTTCAAGTGGGACACCCCGAATTCGGAGATTGTTCCGGCGGCTTCTGTTCTCAAGATCCTCCTGCTTAACCTGCAGTTCAATGTTCTGCTCTTCCAACGCTGCCACTCTCTGCACAGCTGCTCTTGATCTTCAGTGCGCGCATCGACTATTTTCTCAAGTCCGTCAACCCTATCGCCCACCTCAGTGACCTCCTTTCGTAGTTCCTTGACGCATGACTGCACTTCCGAGCGTAAGGAGCCTATCTCCGTTTTGAGCTCAGACACGAAGGAGGCCATAAAGGCCTGAGTCACCGGCGGCGAGTCTTCAGCCATCTGCGAGGAGTTGTCGGCCGGTGCCGCCACCCCACATAGCCATCACCGACGTGTCCCTGGCCGTCGCCGCCGGGTCCGCTTTGCCCCCCTTGGACCTCGTCATCGCCAGATCTGCAGGTAAAATCCGTCAGCACGTGCCGCTTAGTATAGTCAGGGTGTAGCACAGTAGGCTCAAGGGAGCAGGCGGGAGGGAGGTTCCCCCCCGGGCCGTGTCACTTCAGATCTCCTCACCTCCCCAGCAATGCGCCAAGGCTCTGCCCCCCAGGTGGCAACAGCTCAAGCAGCATGGGCCAGGACTCCCCAGCTCACCCCGGGTCCAAGTTAGAGGGTGTCTCGAGGGCGCACAAGCACAGTACGGTCACTAGACAGAGCCCAGCAGCACAAAGCAATGGTCAAGCCGCTGCGCCAGGGGATAGAGAAGCAACAGGTTGGGACTCAGGGCTCAACAGCGCACACAGCCTGCAGGACCAAGTCTCCGGACAAAGCACTGCCACCAACACCACAGCAATGTACTGGAATCCGCGCATGCAGGCCGGATGAGGGCCACCTCCACCACCGAGGGTCCAGGTCTGTTCCACGCCTCAGCCCCACAAGCTCACAGTGGCCTGCCTGCACTCCGCTCACCGCTCCCCGGCCCCTCCGCCAACCACCTGTGGCTCAACTCTCCTCGGCCAGCTCCTCCGCCCAATCAGAGTCCAGTGTCCACATCACCGCTCAAAATGTATTGCCCCCAGGTCTCGATGCATATAGCAGGCCCGACGGCAGGCGTCACCCCCACTTGCCACCACTCAGCGTCCATAGGCAGCTCCGCCGCCGGGAGCCCGGAGCCACACTTTGTCACTCGCCCCAAAAGTTCACAGGGCCCCAGCACTCTCCCGCTGACTTCTCGCTTCCAGCTGGGGGAGCAGGGTGCAGCGTCTCAAGGCCCATCCGATCAGAGCACTGCGCCTCAGCCCGCACCACACCACACCATGCCGGGCAGGATCCGCCGCAGACACCAGGGGCCCGGGTCGTCCCACGATTCCCCCCAGGGGGGCTCGCAGCTCTCCACCACTCCCCACCACGCAGTCCAGCACCAGCTCCCGGGGCCTCTAGCAGGCGCAGCTCACCGTGGTATCCTCGCCTTCCAAAACAGTCTCGCCGCCCCTTAGGCCGCCGCACCAGCAATGTACACAAAATGGCGGGCAACAGGCCACTCCGCCGTCGGAAGGTCGGCTCCGCACCGCGTCTCTCGCCGCAAAGGGCCGCAGGGCCCCGGCACTCCCTCGCCAACTCTCCTCCTCTAGCCGAGGCCTCAGAACCCCACTAGCACGCAGGGGGGGGGTGGGGTGCAGTATCTCCAGCCGCAGCCCGCCAAACAGAACCGCCGCAGTCACCAGGGGCCCAGGTCCGCTCCTTGCACCCAGGTCCAGCCCTCACGGCCCCCAGCAGGCGCAGCTCACCACCGCCTCCGTGCCCTCCACAAAGTGCTCCGCTGCAGGACAGTCTCGCCGTCTCCCGTGGCCTCCGCACCAGGAAGGGATACAAAATGGCGGCCGCTACTCCTCTCCGGGCCGTCCTCACGCCCTCACTGTTCCAGCCCCCAGGCGAGTCACCGATAAGCCGTCCGAGGACCCCTGCCCTCCAGGGCCTCTCCGACCTCCTCGAGGGAGCCCGCCTCCAGGCCCACCGTCTGGCCCAGCCCCGGGGCGCCGGGATCACTGCAGGCCGGGGTTGCGACAGGCCGCACCAGGCTCCGGGACTTCTTCCCAGGCAGCCAGCACCACCGGGCGTCCCGGCAGCGGTACACTCCGGGGCACTGCTCCGCACAACCAAATCCCGGTCGGGACTCACAAACCGGGAACAGCCAGAGCCCAGATGAGAGGGCCCGCCGCCGTCTGCGCAGCCAAGATGTCGGGCTCGGCTGCCCGCAAGGACCCCGCCGAAACACCGCAGCTCTTCGGGTGGCGTATCCAACCACTCTCGCCACTCCTCCAACACCCCCACGTTCCAGGGGTCCCCCGATACCTGGGGTTGGTGCACAGCCCCCAAACTCCGCTTAAAATCGCTCAAATAGGCAACGGGGCACCGGAGCTCTCTGAAGGCACTGCTTATCTCATCGCCTCCGAAGCCACGCCCCCCCAAAAGGTACATATCTTTGACTAGTATTACACAGTGTTTAAATAACATGCATATATTGGCGTAGACCCATCCAAGAGGTATTCACTTTTCAACTCAATGCATTTATATTATATATCTATAGCCATTAATTGAAATGTTTCTTTGTGTGCTTTCTCTACATCCTGTTGTATTTGGAGATATTTGAAGGCTAGCTCCTGCTCTGTAGGAGGTAGAATTTTAACTGTGGAAATTGAATGGATGCTTTTACTACCCAATTGCTGTACCATGGAGCAGCAACACTGAAGACAACACAAAAATATCACTATAGTTACAAATATACCCAGTAGCGCTAAAAGTAAGTGCTTTAACCATCCTGTTGGTAGCCATGACCATAGCCAGGACCAGTCATCACAATCTGTAATTTTCCCTGCTCCACGGAATATTTGAACTGCATTCTTAATTTGTGCCACGTCCCTTGCTATGTTTCCACTTTTGTTTAAAAAATAACAGCAAGAGGAATTTAATAAAACGCACAGTCCTCCTTGTTGTAGTATCAGGAGGTCAAGTGCAATTCGGTGTTGAATAGTCATGGCAGCTACTGAGTTAATTTCCATCTGCAACTGTTGAAGTGCATCTCTTGTTGCATTGAATGCTACAGCTAGCTCAGCAGACATATTAACTAGAGCCAATTCTAAATCATATACCCCATATCCAGGGATACGCATTAGTTCAAAGAATATACCTTGTCTAGTTTCCAGAATAGGTGCACGTATATCTTTTTTATATCTATGAGCAAAACTCCCCAAATTTAGTGGCTCATGGGCTGCAATGTGTGGCACGACTGAAATGCTTGGTGTAAGATAAGAAATAGCACACATGCCTTCCCAGTGCCAGGGAAGCACTTTGTATGCTATAGTGCCACAAACAAAATACATTCCGCCCTGTAACTGTGTGTCTAATGTGTGATATTTCCTGAGCGGAAGGCCTACCCCTTCAGGAAAAGTGTTTTGGAATTGATCACACCATTTGTAATCAATCCATGAAGAATTTATAAGCGTAACATTTGCCCATGGTGCCATGTATGAGCAGCGGGCTGACCATAAGGGGTATTCTAATATTTTAGAAATCACATTTGGTGCCCTAGCATGCTTATTCTTTTGCTCAATAAATGGATCATATAGAAGACCATCAGGTGTTATTAATAGAGTCCCTCCATCTACAGTGATGTTCCAGTAATGCAAAATATAGTTTACTTGTTTTCATCGTACCTCAGCTGTCCAGTTCCTACTTGCTAACTGTCTGTCTTTTATGTTCCAATTCTCTGTGATATTATCAAATTCTAATATGTGAGGATACTTGCTACTTTTTAAATGTCCTAACTATCGCAAAGCTGGGGTATATCCTGAAACATAATGTTTTAATCATACAGGAAATTATTTTTCCTTCTCTTTGTATTCTACTGTAGGAGACACTTGGTAATGGGCTTGAATATTTGGCAGTATGGTACAACGTGGGTACCATCCAATTCTTCTCCACAATCCGAGGTAACATTGGATACTTACTAACTGTCTGTCTTTTATGTTCCAATTCCCTGTGATATTATCAAATTCTAATATGTTAGGACACTGGCTACTTTTTAAATGTCCTAAGTATCGCGAAGCTGGGTTATATCCTGAAACATGATGCTTTAAACATACAGGAAATGCTTTTTCCTTGTCTTTGTATTCTATTGTAGGAAAAGCTTGGTATTGGGCTTGAATATTTGGCAGTATGGTACACCGTAGGTACCATCCAATCCTTCCTTCTACACAATCCCAGGTTACATTGGATATGAGGCATTCTATTCCTTGCGCATAATTTTATATAGGCACTGGTGTTTCATAAAGGCCAATTGGGTCACTGGGGTGTCTGGATAATTCCCTACAAATCCAGCAATTTTGAAGACCTAAAGCCTGGGCAACTTTCTCATGAACTGCCGTGAGGGGATGGTCAGCAAGTTGTTGCAGTACAGGTAGCACACACATATTTAAGGTACTAAAAAATATTGTTAGCATAATGCAATGCATTTTCTTGACAGTGGTAAATGTCACTTTCAGAATTTGAAATTTTGTTAGGCAGTGTCTTTCTGTCTCAGTTCCAGGGTACTTTCTGGAGGTGTCAATAATGAAAGTTCTTGTTGTGCGCTGTCATCTGCTTCTCTTCCTGGTCCATAGTTGTCTTGTTCAGGGGCGGTTTCACGGACCTGGCCTGCGTGCTTCACTCAACAGCATAAGTTGGTGTCACTGTTCCTGGGACACTTGATGATGGACCCTCAGCGTTGTTGTTAGGAAAGGTCTGGTCTGTCTCCCCCTTGTCCTGTGTTTCGCGCTGCTCCACTTGTGGCCGGTGCTCATCTGTTAAAGGTGCCTCTGCCTCAGGTGTTGTTGGTGCACCCTGCATCGTGGTCCGTGCAGCCACTCGGGATGTCCCTGCACCTTTAGTGATGTTCTGGTAACCAGGAGCACAACGTGGGGTCCAGTCCACCTAGAAGTAAGAGAAACATTTTCGCCAGGTTTAAAAGGTTGTGTTTGTTCTAAGGAAGGATGGGGCAAAGCTTCTTTCACCTGGAGATGGTGATGCCTCAATACCACTGACAATTGTACAGCATAGTCAGAAATCTGCTCATCCATCCACAGCAGTGCTGCTTGGGATGCTGTGAGAGGCAACCTCAACCCCAACCGACATAGGCCGACCCATCAATACCTCATGGGGGGACAAGAGAGTTGATCTAGATGGTGTTGCTCTTATGGCATGCAGCACTAAAGGCAGCGCATCTGGCCATTTCAGGCCTGTTGCATCAGTTGTTTTGGCTAATTTATGTTTTATTGTGGCGTTTATTCTCTCCACTTGGCCTGAACTTTGTGGGTGGTAAGGGGCATGCAGTTTCCATTCTATTCCCAGTCACACATCTTTTCCACAATGGCAGCAACAAATTCACCCCCTTTGTCACTGTTTATGCTCTGGGGGACCCCAAATCCCGGTATTAAATCTTTCATCAAGCATCACACAACAGTTGCTGCATCAATCTTCCCAGTGACAAACGCCTCCACCTATTTTGAAAATTGATCCACACATACCAGCAAATATTTGAATCCATTCACGGGGGGCATATAGGTAAAGCCTATTTGAATGTTGGTAAAGGGACCCTCTGGTACTGGCAAGTGATCATGGGTAGCGGGGGACCGACCTTTAGCATGATGGGCACAGACATACATTGGGAGCAGAATTGTGCAGTGAAAGCTGTTATCCCTGGTGCAAACCATTCTTGTCTAATCAAAGCATTCATCCCTCCTTGAGCCATGTGAGTGGGTCCATGGGCAAGCTTGGTAAGGGGCAGGAACATACTGTCTCCCATCCTGGTGGACCCACAATCCCTCATCATTTGGCTCACATCCAGCATCAATCCACGCTCTTTCTTCCTCTGGAGGTGAAGACCATTGTGCTTCTTTCACATCAGCTAGCAACAATTGTCTCTGAATCAGCTGTATTTTTGGAATACTTTTTGCCATTGAAGGCACCATCTGTACTGGCTGTAACATGCTCTTTTTTGCTGCTGTGTCAGCTATCGCGTTACCTCTGGCTATCTCAGTATTAGCTCCTGTATCTGCCTCACCTTTTATTACTGCTATTCTGTTGGGGAGTAGTATAGCCTGTAGCAAATTCTTTACTAAGGGGCATTTTGAATGGGGCCTCCTGCTGCTGTTATGAAACCATGATACTGTCACAGTTGGCCAAAATCGTGAACAACTCCAAAGGCATAACTTGAATCAGTGTAAATATTAACATTTTTCCCCTCAGCTAGGATGCATGTTCTTGTTACAGCATACAGCTCGGCTTGCTGGGCAGATGTGCCAGGGGGGAGGGCTGCACTTTCAACTATGGTGTCTACTGTTGTTATAGCATACCCTGCTCTGTAATCAGTGACTGTTAGTCTGCTGGAGGAACCGTCAATGTACCACTCATAGTCAGTTTTTTCTAATGGTGTTTGCTGCAAATCTGGTCTGGGTGTGGTGCATGTCTCTACAACTTCAACACAGACATGGTCAGGGGTCTCATCTGAATCACCTAGTGGAGGTAATAATGTTGCCAAATTAACAGGTGGGCATCTTTTAATGGTGATATTGGTGTTAGACAACAGAGTGACCTCATAACCTGTTTGCCTGGCTGCCGAAAAATGTTGTGTTGCTGCAGATGACAACAACAACTGTACCGAATGTGGCACATAAGCAATACAAGGGTAGTCCAACACAATGGGAGCCGTCCTCTCTACCATCACAGCTGCTGATGCCACTGCTCTCAAACAAGCTGGATGCCCAGTTACTGCTGCAGACAAAGTCACGGAGTAGTATGCCAGAGGTCTTTTTCCTGAGCCATGCTGCTCTGTCAGCACACCATTTGCAATGCCATTTTGCTCTGACACATAGAGATGGAAGGGCAGTTTGTAATCAGGCAGTCCCAGGGCTGGCGCAGTACACAAAGTCTCTTTCAGTTTCTTAAAACAGTTTGCAAGTTCATTAGTCCATACAATGTTGTTGGGAGCATCTTGTAGTGTACATTGTCGCAGGATGGCATCATAGGATCTGTACTCAGGGATCCACTGGCGGCAGTAGTTCATCATCCCCAGGAATGACAGCATTCCTTTCTTGGTAGACGGAGGCTGCATGCCCTGAATCATTTTTATCCTGTCAGGTGACATGCAGCGTGTACCTTTGGATACCACATAACCCAGGTAAGTCACCTCTTTTTGGCAGCACTGGAATTTTGAAAATGAAGCTTTGTGTCCTCTCTCCTGGAGGTGAGTCAGCAGCGCTACAGTATCTTTTTAACAGGCTTCGAGTGATGGAGATGCCACAAGTAGATCATCAGGGTACTGCAAGATGATGCTACCTCCTTCCAGGTGTAGGCTATCCAGGTCTCTCTTTACTGCCTGCGCATAGACCGTGGGACTCTCAGAAAAGCCTTGTGCCAGTCTTCTGAAAGTAAATTGGGTATCTTTCACTGTGAAAGCAAAAAGGTACTCGCACTCTGGATGGACTCTAATACTGAAAAACGCAGAGGAGAGATCAATGACTGAAAAGTACTCTGCCTCCACAGGTATAGAAGATAATTTTTTATTTTTATTTATTTATTTTAAAAATTTATAAAGCGCAGCGTATACCCGTGGGTGTCTTGGCGCTATAACTTTGCTGAAAATCCCAGATTGAACATGTATCTACCTTAAAAAGTATTGTCCTGAGCAGTTTATTGGTCGAATAACCAGGTTTTTACCAATTTTCTGAATTGAAGTAGCGAGGGTGCCAATTTTATTTCCTTTGGAAGCGTGTTCCAAAGTTTGGCAGCAGCGTTGGTAAAGCTTCTGTCGCCCCATGTCACCGTCCTAGTGCGTGGCACTACCAGTAGATGTCTCTGTTCGGATCGTAAGGATCTTTTTGGTAAATAATAGAAGAGTTTCTGTTTGAGAATATAGTATTGGTGTCAGGCACACCAGATGCTAAAGAAACAACAATGTTGTTTATCTGTCGTAAGTCCTGTATGAACCTATACTGCCCAGTATTGCCCTTGAGTAATGGAATGATAGGGCTATTACAGGGGCTGGATGTCTTTTTAATGATACCTTGTTGCAAGAGAGATTCAATCACAGGTTTTATTCCCTCCTCTGGTGACAGCCTGTACTGACGGACATGAGGTAATTCAGCATTCTCTTTAAGTGTCACTGTATGGGGAGGGCATGTTTTCAATAATCCTGCCTCATTTTTGTGATTTGCCCAAACCTCTGAGTTCACTTGCTCTAGGACCTTGTTTTTAGTCAGCTGTAAAGCCGTATTCCCTTCAAGTTTGTCAAAAACTGCAGTCCTGTCCTTTCTGTTCATACACAACATCCAACACCACCCTACGCCATCTCCTAACACAGGCACCATTCCTAAAGGAAATATAAAATCCTTAGTTCTAGGTAATTACTGAAGGCGTTTTGACCATGGGGCCCACATCCTTAGGGTAATAACCTGGTGCTACAGCTATGGATACATGTGGATCAGAATCTGGCACTTGAAATAACTGCATTCCCGTGGTCCTAGTTCAATGCTCACTGCACACCCTTCCTTTTCTACATATAATGTGTGCTCAAGCAACTACATTGTCCAGTGCAAATGTTTGTCTGCCCTGTAGGCATAGCATTCAGGCACTGCTCCTGTGAAAAATGCTGCAGTACAGTGTATGGGCTCAGGTACTAATGTCAACTGCACTAAATGAGTGACCAATTCACTCTCCATGTCAGAGCTTTATTTAAACAGTTCTTGAAACATGTTTTCATAAAAATCTCCATGTAATGGAGTCCATTGGTAACATGTTGGAGAGAGAGACAAGGCGGGGGTGCACATAACAGAGTCCTCCCTTAATTTGCAAGCAGTAAGTGCTCTATTAGCCAATTCTAACCTGTCCTCAGTTACTTGTAAGTAAACCCCATTTTGTGAAAAATATAATGTTGCATGCAATTTACAGAGGAGGTCTCTCCCCAGAAAATTGATGGGTGCTTCTGGTGACAGCAGAAACTGATGGGTCATTGTGAAGTCATCAACAGAAACTGGTAGGGGTTCTGACAATTCTTCATGCATCATCATTCCATTTACTGCTATAGTAGTGACTGTTTCACCACTACCACGACCCAACTGGTTTCTTACTGCGGATAGGGTTGCACTACTGTCTATTAGGAAATCGATCTCTTTATCTCCTACCTTAATTTGAAACATGGGATTCTCCTCTGGTGTCTCTGATACCTTCATCACCGTTGGGGGTAGCTGTGCGCTTAATAAATGTCTGAATAAATAAATAAAATAAATAAAGCACTGGGCTCTGGTTGCTGCAGTTTATATCATCTCTCTCTCCGCATGGTCCTATGCTGATCCATGTTGCTCCTGGAAAGGATTCCTCAAGGAGTGCTGGGTCTGCTTTAGGTCTCTGGGCATGGGTGGTGCATATGGCTGGTTCTCATTTCTGTCAAACCTTTCATTTCTGTTTCTATCATTTCTATTATTCTGGTCACTTCTCTCATTCCAGTCCCTTCTACCTCTATTATTTCTACAATTGTGTCCCCAGTGCCCATACCTCTGGCAATTATAGCACCGATCCCTATTCTTGTCTCTCCTCTGGTATCCTTGTCCATTATCCTGTCTTTGCTGTGCCCCCTGATAGTACATTTCCTCCTGCTCCTCCTCTCTTTGTACTTGCTGCAACATTATTCCTTTGTCATTTTTAGCGATGGCCTTCCTTACCTTAAAAATACTATCTCTTTCCATAGTTATGAGAAGCGTGCACAACTTGTGATATCCTTTAGTGGACCAATCAGGGTGGTGAAGTTTACAACTGTGGGCCACAGAAGCTAGCAATCCATTCATAAGGGCTTGCGTAGCCAATACCTTTTAGGCCTCTGTGATGCGCGGTACCCCTGCACCATTATCCCATGCTTCATTGTACCTTAAGATGTAATTAGCTACTGACTCACCTGGCTTCTGCAAAGTGGAATGGAGTGAGTCTTATCATGCGCAACTAAGCCCGGAGGCATCAAGGCGTCTAAAGAAAAGAGATCAAAATAACCAGATAACAAGCACTACGGATAAGCCTTGGAGAATAGCCACGTTTTTAGGGCTTTCCGAAAGTTCTGGTCTGAAGTCTGGGTTTTGATTCCAAGCGGCAGGCTATTACACAGTTTGGGAGCTACTGTTGAAAACGCCCTCCCACCCCAAAGTGGCAGTGACTTGAGAAAAATGGCCATGTTTAACTGCTAGGCCATTAATTGTGTCCCTGATAGACTCTAACCAATTAATCAATCTATTTTCTGTGACAAGAATGGGGCACATATTTACGACCTAGTGACAGAGACAAACCTCGACATACTCTTCATAACAGAAACTTGGCTTAAAGCCTGGTGCAACCCAGTAATAGCTCAAACTGTCCCTGAAGGATATCTCATACAGAGGGTTGACAGGCAGGAACAAAGAGGAGGTGGTCTGGCCATTATTCACCGAGACTCCATCAAGTGCTCTATATTTGATCTTGCAGATTTACAGGGGGCAGAAAGTATGGGGTTCTGTATTCAAATAAATGAGGAAAACACATTCGCTGGTGTCCTAATTTATCGACCACCTGGGCCACAGAAAGACTTTTTAGAAAGCTTTGAGGAAATACTCAGCAATCTAACTCTTAAATTTGCTAATTTTACAGTACTAGGCGATCTAAATTTTCATCTCGATAAAATTAATGACCCTAATGCAATTTGGCTCAGAGACCTAACCAACATCCTGGGACTCACAATATTGACCAATGAACCCACTCATAAAGCTGGTCATATTTTAGATTGTATCTGTACTAATAATAAAATGCTGACAGTCGAATCTCCTCGAATTCTAACCTGGACGGACCATTGGTTGGTACCTTTTAATCTGACCACTAATAAGAGAAAGGGCAAAAGAATAAATGGGAAACTTGACATCCAGATAAAGAGAGACTGGAATAAAATAAAAAACTCACCTAATTTGTCCATCATTGCCGAAGAAACTAAACCCTCCCTGACCGGTAACACTGAAACTGATTACAACACTTTCTGTAAGTGGGTCACAGATTTCTGTGGACCAGCGGACATGGAAAAAATAAGTAAAAAGCGGAACAAAAAGTCCGCCCCCTTGTTCTCTCTTCCTCTAAAAGAAAAACATAATGAGGTTAGAGCCTTGGAAAAGAAATGGCGACGTACTTACCAAACTGATGAACTCACCACTTATAAAACATCTAGGAGGCAATATCATACAATGATAAAAAACGCAAAAAAAGAGTACTTCTTAGAAGCCATCAACCTCTCAAATAACAAACAGAAAGATATCTTTAAAATAGTCAATGACTTCATGAACCCCAGACTCCTCAGACAAGAGATTCCTCCATCACTTCCGCTATGCAATTCAATAGCAAACTATTTCGAACAGAAAATACTCAACCTTACCAAAGACTTCCCTGACCCTCCAAAGTCTGTTTCTGCTGAAAACATGAATCTAATGAATAATAAAATTAAATTAAATTCCTTCTCCCCGGTTAGTCTGGAAGAAACCCGTCAGGCCATCCTCGCCAGCAAGTCAGGCTCCCCTTTTGATCCCTGCCCCCCTCTGCTGTTACAGGCTCTGGTGGACACTGTAAATCCAAACATTAATGCTATCATCAATTCCTCCTTGGCCACTGCAGTTATTCCATCTACATGGAAAGTAGCCGCGGTTAAACCTCTACAAAAAAAAAACTTTGGCTGATCCCACCACACTTTCTAACCTCCGCCCTATCTCACTGCTCCCTCTCCTCTTCAAACTTACGGAAGCTGAAGTAAACAAACAACTGACCAAGTACTTGGAGGATAACGACATCCTACATCCCAATCAAGCAGGTTTTAGAGCTAGACACTCCACAGAGTCAGCACTGCTTCATACGGTGGAAACACTTAAGACAGCATTGGATCAAGGAAAAAAGGCTGTCCTGGTTCTGCTGGATTTATCGGCGGCCTTTGATACGGTTTCACATCCCGTGCTAATTGGCCGCCTAGCAGAATCAGGAATAGCAGGAACTGCTCTCGAATGGCTGAAAAATTTCCTTAGCCATAGGAAGCAAGTCACAATTTTAGGAAGCCATTGCTCGGATGAAAAAGCACTAACAACAGGGGTACCACAAGGCTCCAGCCTAAGTCCAATACTTTTTAATCTTTACATGACCCCTTTGATAGAGCTGATTTCATCTTTCCACATCAGTACAGTGTCATATGCTGACGACACTCAGCTTATTCTCATCCTGGATAACAACACAACCAAGGCAGAGGAAAACCTGAGAGACTGTCTGTCCGCAACGTTTGAATGGATGAGAAATCACCATCTCAAATGCAACTCAGGCAAGACTGAAATTCTCCCTTTTGGCCCAAAAAATCGTTTTTCTCCTAAAGATTGGTGGCCTCAGGATGCGGAAGTCCCCCCCAATACCATCTCAACTGCCCGTAACCTTGGGATACGGTTCGATGAGGCACTGTCTTTCAGACAACAAGCAGGTACTGTGGCAGGATCCTGTTTTAATGTAATCAAAGGCTTAAGAAGGTTTTTCGACCTTCTCCCCCTTACAGCCAGAAAAACGGTAGCGGTGGCGCTTATCACATCTCGTCTGGACTACTGTAACAGTCTTTATGCAGGCTCCAGCAAAGCTACACTGCATAAATTACAGATTGTCCAGAACGCCACCGCCCGTCTTGTGCTGAGATGGCCTAGAAAATCATCTGCCTCAGCGGCACTCAAGACACTGCACTGGCTACCCATCCATAAGAGGGTACTATTCAAAATCCTAGTGATTACTTTTAGGGCCTACCACCAGCTGGGTCCCACCTATCTGTCCAAAAGGTTTGGGAGATACGTACCCCCTCGTGCACTTCGATCTTCCAACCTTAACCTATTAGTGACGCCCAAATTCAGACTCACTACAAAAGGGGGGAAATCCCTTGGAGTACTAGGAGCAAGAGCCTGGAACAAACTTCCACTTCAGTTGCGTCAGATCCCGTCGGAAAATCTCTTTCGAAAAGCGCTCAAAACGTGGATCTTTAAAATCACTGACACCTTTTGTCTCTCCCTAATTTAAACTCCCTTCAGGTATATAGGATTTCCCTAATTTAGTTCCCCTTGCTCACTGCTGCCCATCTCATTGTGATTCGAATGTCTCAGCGCCAAGATGCTCCTTGGAGTGTAAGCCGCGCTTTATAAAAATAAAATACAAATACAAATACAAATACATCCATATTAGTCAGTATGGTCCAATCCCTTTCCAGTGGAATTTGGAATGCACTTTTTACTAAAGACCATCTGCTCCCATATCCTATTTTTAATAGCATTTCTACATCTCGAGGGAGGGGGGTAAAGGCAATACATATTTTATGAAGCCACTCATAATATTTTACACTGGCAGTGAGTAGATCAGGCGCGTCCTTAGTCATTTGGGTTGCCTCCAAGGGGGTCCATGGCTTTAGCATGGCTGTCCCCCCAACACTATTTTTGGAGCAGTAAGTTTACTGTTCAATAGTATGTCATCAGTATATGAGTTCTCACCCTTTCCCTTTAGGGTCCGTGTTCGTGACCGTATATGTATCAGCCGTTTCCTCCTCTCTAGCTTATCCTGTAGTTTATTAATGGAGCATTGTATTTCCTCCCTATCAGTGTTCACTTCTTCTTGGAACTCATCTGCCTCTTTCCTCAGGTGTGTCAACCGCTCATGTTCCTCCTCATCTTTTCTCTCTTTTGCACTCAGCCCTAAATCTTTACTCAGACCAAAAGTGGAAGGTTGGGCTGGGGATTCAAAAGCATGTAGCATGTCCCCTCCAAAGGATAAGTGCCCATTCAGGACTGATGTTCTAAAACTGCCCTCTCTGGGGCTAGTTGGTATGTCAGGTACCCTAGTTAAATCACCTTCCAGGAATATGTGGAAAAAAGGTACACATGCTAAGCTTGGTTGTGAAGCCAGTACTTGCTCAGGTGTGTTATGTCTTTCACACTGTATGTAGGGGCCTAAAAGTGATGGGTAAATTGAAGTTGCTGGAGGAGGGGATAAGAATTCAGGTGCAGGAGAAACAGGCCCTGCAGACTGGATGTTTTGTCCCAATGTTTGGTGGCCGTTCTCATTGCTGGCTCTATCTGAGACTCAGGAATTAAATTCACTATTTGCATCTACTCTGTCTTTTCCTTTCTTCCTCAGTAAGCAACAAAATCTCCTCCTCAGTCTATGCCCTACTAGTTATTTGCTCATTGTCTATTCCCTCCCCCAGTTTGACAAAAAGGCCTTGAGGCTTGGAGGCGATAAGGTTTTTTTAACTTATTTATGTCAATATGGACTTGGCGGTGCGTCCAAATACATAGCAGAGCAGAAGCCCGTCTAGAAGTAGTGGCATTTGATATTTCTTTAACCCGGTCTGCTTCAATTGTTGAAAACCCACACTTTTACCATAGTGACAACAAATGCTGTTCTGTTTGCACATAGTTACTTAATTCCAATAAACACTGGCTATAAGATGTGGGCTAATCTTTTGCTAATTCTAGCTCTTTTTTAATAGGCTTCTTGCACTCACTATTCACCATTGCTATTGCAGAACAGTCTTTATATTCAGTGGAGGCATTCCCCTGGCCTTTCTTTTTTGAAAGGAGAGCTTTATTTTTTGCAATTGAAAGCCACTGCTGTAAACAATCTTTTACATAATGTGAATCCCATGATGAGTCCCCCTTTAAGTGTATACGTTCTGTTAAGCGTTCAATATCATCTATCTCAAGAGAACCCAATTTAGGCCACAGCCCTTCATTCCCTTTCCACGTCCATACTAGCGCGCAAAAAGGAGTTACATATTCTTTACAACCCGAGCTGCAGGGCTATCTGCTGGTAATTTAAAATCCTTCTCTAATGACAGTTGTTTAAACAATTGTTTTGTCTTTTTCACCATGCGAGGCCTTACCACCTCCATAGTTCCTTTAAAATTGCTGGTGTCCATTGTGCCCTTCACTTACAATTTTAAACCCTGGAAGATAAACAGATTTGTCTCCTGGAAGGAAAGATTTGTTAAGATTTGGATATAGAGACTTGAGAGAAAAAATCAGCAGCTGTGGATCACTCAGACATCACATAAAACAATTTGACTTCTCTGATGCCATTTGTTTTGATATCACTTAAAGATGCTTTTCAAAGAAACATAGCGGGACAATACTTTTAAAGATCAACACATAAACATAATTAAATACAGTGACGGATCAATGACAGAACAGTGCAAATTTGAAAATCATTTCCTTGTGTCCTGCAGCCAGTCAATGCGTCCCACGCTACACTCTAGGAGGGTTGTTGTTATTTCTTCGTCCCTCTACTCTTGGGGCATAAATTGTTCTCTTGCCTATGCTCTCCTGTTGCATGTATGGTGTCCCGTAGACCCCTGTCGCATATCAACTCCGAGGTATTGATACAGGGAAAGATTTCAATGATGATAAAAATTTCAATCACTGATGGAAAAGATGAAAAAAAAATCAATCAATGTTTCTCTACAGTCCCCTAGTTAGATTAGATGCCAGTTCCTACCCCTTCTCTTTTTAAAAAGAATACTATGTTCTAACTGAGCATTTGAAACACTGAGAGGGCACTCTAGCAAGTTATTTTAGTTTTGCAGCCTACTTATCAACTGGTGACATTACAGTCCTTCAATGCCTCTCACTTCTGACACCACTTTGTTAGGCCATAAATCCATTAAGTTGGGTAATAAATCCTCCAACTCTCCTCAGAGCGACACAAAGCAAACAGACCCCAGCTGCCACAAAACACAGGAAATGTTCTTGCACCATTGTCCGTTTATTGGCATGCCAAGGCAGAAGGCAGATGCCGTGTCACGACTTGGAACAAGCTCCTTCTGCCTCTCATAGATATTAACAGGAGAATATAGAGGGCAGAAAGTGCAGTCATCAGTAAAATTGTAAGATGTGGACATGGCCAAATACGGTTGTACATATACAAATAGAAGTGTCATGCAAGCCCAGGACATAGAGCAATATAAGGGCACAAGGGACCAGAAAGCAAGTTTAAGCAAACCTGCAATATTCAGAGGCTTTTCACAGCTGTTAACCCAGGACGTGTCAAAGAGGGCAATACAGGTCCTGGGGTCAGGCTTTAATAGAATTGTAAGGGGAGGGGTGTTCAAGAGCACAGAGCAAGCAGTTTGGTCAGAACAGACCTAGTTAGCTCAGTGGGTCTGAGATAGTGTGGAGGAAAACATGGGATTGATTCACTTATTTGACTGATTCAAACATATAGATATATATTTTTCCTCACACTGAAGCTACAGATTCTGAAGGTGTTGAACAGAGAAAAAGTTGAATAAAGTGGGCACCAGCTACTGGGTCTCATAAGATTGCTGTTGAAAGTAATGATGGATAAGTGCTCAATGAAAAACAAGAGCAAGTGCTGCAGAGAAAAGAATTGAGTAAAAGAACTAGCGAACGTGCAACTGAAGCAGAAGAAACTGTGCAAGTTAAGAAAGCAAGAAATGGTGATTTGTGCCTAAAAGGAGTAAAAAGACTGAAATACACTCTGAAAGAGAAAACACCGGACACGATAATTGAAGTATCAAGCTGTTGAGAGCAAATTGAGTCAGAAGAAGAATCAGTTCAGAAAACGAAAAGAGTAAGAGTTCCGAACAATAAAAGCACAGCTCCAGACGTATGTGGCATTGGAAGAAATTGAGCACACAGATCAAAGCAAAGAAAACGCTGGTACAAAGCAGAGTGAAGCAAACAGTTTTGAACCACCTTAAAAGAACTGTGTAAATTAAAATACAGAAATGTGATTATCAGGAGAAGTGCAGAGAACTGAAAATGTAAGAAGAAATGTAATTAAAGGGTGGGAAGATATTAAAAAAGAGGGGGTGGAGAAAGAATGCTTGAAGTGTTTGGATACACTACCTAGAACATTTTATAGTTTTTCGAAATCATAGTTTTAAACGTGAATGTATTTATGCTTGCTTATTTAGTATTGTATTACTAATGTTGGTGTGGTTAACATTAATTGTCATTGTGCCTGTCTTAATGGTAACTAATCACAAAAATAATACTAATGGTGTGATGAGTGAAAAGGTAGATTTTAAAAGTCTTAAAGAAATCTTATATACTAAGATGGAAGGTGACAAAATGTATCAGCGAGATAAATCAATTAATGACTTTTCGTTAAATGATTTTACTAAGTTGTTGTATGAATATGTGGACACAACCGATGCGAGAGATTGTTATGTGGGCATGCAGTTACCATTGTCTGTCTCGGAGGGAGTGACTTACCATCACCTACCTTTGACATGTGGAGTGTCTTGTAGTGTTTTGACTAGTCTTTTCTACGAGAAGGGTAGCTTACAATATTATTATTCTAACATGGATTTAGTGTTCTCAGAAATTTCTATTAGAAAGAACATGAATTGAGTAAATAGTCCTGAAAATGTAGAATATATGGGAGACGTTTTTCATACAACAAAAACAATAGATACAGTATATGCACATAGACATAATTTGACATGTAGATTGCGGTTTAAAGAAATATAGGGGCATATTATCAAGGGGGTTTATCTCAGCTTATTTGGCTTTAAAAGCCAAGAAAGCGGAGATAAATTTATCTCCCTATTACCTAGCTGTCGCTAACACCAGTTAGCGACAGCTAGTAGGAGATAGCGACCATCTTGGGCCCCACTTTGCATGTCAGTGATATTTATCACTAATGACATGCAAAGTGGGCATGCCAAGATGTTAGCGACTGGAAACAGTCGCTAACATCGCTATCTCCTATTACCAACTTATGGAGATATTCGCGCTAAGCGCGAATATCTCCAAAAGCTAACACCTGCCCTGAGCAGTTATTAGCCATGTTATCCAATGGGAGGTGGATAACATGGCTAAGAGCATTAGCTCGGTAATGCATGAATATCGTTGACTTTTCAGCGATATTCATGCATTGCGGCCGATTTTTATCACATTTGCGATAAGCCATGGTAATACCAAGGTTTATTTGCGATAAAAATCGCCGCAGCTCAGCGGTAAATTTTTGTCTCTAACCAAGCAATAGCGATAATTATCGCTATTGCTTGGTAATATGCCCCATAATTCATTAACATGGTAGAGGATAGAAGGCAGGATTTCAAGAGAAAGGCTGCTGAGCAAAAGTCTCATGTACCTCCACGATTACAAAAAGGGTTTGACATACACTGCCATGACCCTGAACTGGCATCATAGAGGGAAGCTTTGCTTGCTTAGATTAGAAACTGATTATAACAATTATTTCATTGGTTCTAGTGAATGTGATCATACTTTCCTAATTACGGGAGGATGGGGAATAAAAGGAGGGACTGATCCTGTCTTTCCAGGAATCTATTATATGTGTGTTAAGAATGCCTACTATAGGGGGAGGAGCTTCGCGGGCATCCAAGATGGTCGCGTGAGTACAGAGCTCCCCGGACCCGCGCCGCCCTTCACGGATATCCTGACTACATCCTGATTTTAACGACGGGCTTTTGTTTGTGTATCCTTGCTGATCATTTTGTCCTTCGAAAAATTGAATTCGAACGCTGGGGTCCACTTTTATATCGTTGCTGCTTTTTGCGGCCCGCCCCGAGGCGGACCGGGGACTCAGTTTCCTGGCAGGCCGTGGAGTAGTTGAACAACAGCGGCCGAAGGGGTCCCCTTGGGTTGACCCCCCTCTTGACTTTCGGTTTCGTTTCCTACTCTCGGCTCGGATTGACGGAGGCGCAGCCCTTATCTGCCTTCGGCTGGCCTGGTATCTCTTTGCTGTTTGTGCTGCCATACTGTGCGCCCACACTCCAGCTTTTTGGTGCCGCTGCACGTCTGATCTGGCTTTGTCGTCTGTCTGGCCACTTCACGGCCGGCCATTTTCACCAGGTCGCGGGGACCCCTCCGGGGTCCCTTTTCCAATATGGCCACCGGACTAGCTCCCGAGAGGCGTAAGATCAAAACACCTCACCATGGAGGCCAGACCCAGACGAACATTATGGATCACTATTCGCAGTTAAAGGGGTCTCCTGGCGGTTCTACTCGCACTCCAGATGATCCTAAGGTTGTCTCTTCAATGCCTTCGGACATATCCTTACAAGACGTTATGGGCGCAATTACCAATATGCAGGCCTCCATGGGACAACAATACGAGGCCCTTGCCTCTAAGATCGACACGGGGGGCCGTTGACATCACGCTGATTAGAGCGGATCTGGCGAAGACTAATGAGAGGGTCCAGTCATTGGATCTGAAGACCTCTAGTCTCATTACGGATGTCTCGGAGGCCAAGACGGAGATTGGTAATTTGCGTTCATCCCACGACCTGATGGCTCGTCGTCTCGAGGATTCTGAAAGTAGGGCTCGCCGCAATAATGTTCGCCTTATTGGTGTTCCGGAGAATCCCGAGATATTAGCGGTTGATCTTTTGGTGGAGGATCTGATCACTATCTTGCTCCCGCAGGGCTTAGCAAGTTCTTTGCGATTGAACGCGCTCATCGAGTCCCAGGCGGGAAGGCGAAGTTGGGCGCTCCTCCGAGGCCCATTATTGCCAGATTGTTCCACTTTAGAGACCGGGATGCTATTCTTCAAGCCTCAAGGGATAAGGGCCCAGTGAAATTTGAAAATGCCTCTGTTTCCTTTTATCCTGACTTTTCACCGCTTGTTCGGAGACAAAGACAGAGTTTCCTGGGAGTAAAGAGACGATTGCGGGACTTGGGCCTCAAGTACGCCATGTTGTTCCCGACCAGGCTTCGGATTGAATATGGGGACCGTACATTTTTCTTTGATCGCCCTGAAAATGTTAGTGACTGGCTTGACTCCCTGCCTAGAAGAGACTAACGTACTGGGTACCCCGGAGGTGCCATCGGCAGTGCGCCAGAGTGAAAGCTGTGTCGTGGATTCTGGTGTCTGAACTTTTGCCGCTCTTCAGCTGAGTCTGGACTTTGATCTTTCTGTTTTTTCAGTCTCGATTGGCCTGGGGGTGGCGGGGGGCGAATGGGGACTCTTCCTCCTCCTGGGTTCTTTGCGTAGCTTAGTTTGATAATGGGGCGACAGGCACACTGCAAGTTGGGGTGGCTTATGAGTCGTACGCAGGGGTGCAGGGTGGGGGGTGTTGTAACGGGATCAAGTTGGGGGGTGGAGGGGGGTGTATCTGTTTTCTTTTGTTCACAAGGCATCGTATTGTTTTTTTCCTTGTCTCTGATCGTTGGGTTTTGTGTGGGCTCTGCTTTGCCTATCTCTTGGGGATGGGGGGTGGCGAGTTGAGACTGCTATCCTGGAACGTCAATGGCCTGGGTGACAGGATAAAGCGAGGGATCGTGTTGCGCTTCCTTAGGCGTCATACGCCCGATATAGTCCTTCTGCAGGAGACGCATTTAATAGGTAATGCATGTCAGGCCTTCAATAGGCGCGGATACCGACTGGTGGCCCACTCTGGGTTTACTTCTGGTTCCAGGGGGGCTGGTATTCTTATCCGGTCCTCTCTCCCTCTCGAAGTTGATGACGTGAGGATTGATGACAGGGGGCGCTACGCGGCGCTCACTGGTAGATGGGAGGGGAAGACATTATCCATACTCTCTGTGTATGTCCCTCCGGGTCTACAGACCTCGACCTACGCTGATCTCAGCAGGGTCATTTTGGAGCTTCCTAAGGGCCTTCTGATCCTGGGTGGGGATTTTAATTCGGTTGCCTCTGGCGCTTCTGATCGTTATCCTCCAAGGGATTTGCCCAGGGCCCACATGTGGCTGAATGATTTGCTTGAAACCTTTGGGCTGGTAGACGGCTGGAGATTACTACACCCCACACAACTACAGTATACTTTCCACTCTGGGGCACATGGTAGTCTTTCCAGATTGGATTACTTCTTAATGCCAGTGGTCCAGTCCTCCTCCATCAGAGAGATTCATCATCTCCCTAGGGGTATTTCCGATCATTCCCCCTTGTGGCTTCGTTATGAGGTCAGGGCGGGCAGTGAGGGTAGGGTCGCCCCTATCAACCCCTGGTATTTCCGGAACCTTAAAACCCGCTCCGAACTTGTGAAAGTTATTGACAATTATTTTGCTGAAAATGTGGGGTCTGTTTCTTCTGCTGTTTCGTTGTGGGAGGCTTTCAAGACTGTTGTGCGTGGGCATTCCCTTTCCCTGATTGCCGCCGCCAATAGGGCTTCCAGCATGGAGGTTGTGCGATTGGAGTCTGAGATAACTGTGCTTGAAGACGATCTTGATACAAGCGTCTCCAGTGTGAAGTTGCATTCCCTTGCCTTGAAACAAGCTGATTACAGGGCTCTTGTGACTGATGCTGCGAAAATGATGTACAGGGAGCAGCAGGGCAGGTTGTATGATGTGGGGGACAAGGCGGGTAAATTGCTAGCGTGGTTGGACAAGAAAGAGAGAGTGAATTGTGTTGTTCCCGTGATTGAACGGCCTGATGGAGAATGTGTTGTGGATCCAGCTGGGATCGTTCAGTGTTTCGTGGACCACTTTAGGACTGTGTATTCCTCGGTTTGTGGTAGGGATGAGGAGGACTCTCGTTTGTTGTTGCGAGATATCGCTCTGCCTAGCCTTTCTGACACTGACAGGGACCTCATGGATGCTCCGCTTACGGTTGATGAGGTTGCCGTTGCTATACGCTCCCTCCGATCCGGTAAGGCGATGGGCCCCAATGGATTGCCCATTGAATTGTACAAGCTGCGAAACGACAAAATGGCGCCCTACTTGAAGGACATGTTCCTCGAGGCCTTGGAGTCTGGCTCCCTTCCCGCAGACCAACGACTCGCTACCATTGTGGTTATCCATAAGGAGAGTAAGCCACGGGATCGTTGTACTTCGTACAGACCTATCTCTTTACTCAATGCCAAACCTAAAATCTTGGCTAAATTATTGGCTAATCGCTTGGTCACTGTGGTTGGGGACTTGATCCATCCAGATCAGTCCGGTTTTATCCCGCATTGCAGTACCGCCCTGAATCTTCGCAGACTCCATGGTGTTCTCGCGAGAGCTGGGACGCTCACTGAACCGGCCATTTTGGCTTTCCTTGACGCTACCATGGCATTCGACACCATCGAATGGCCTTACCTTTGGGCGGCCCTCTCGAAGTTCGGGTTTGGGCCGGTCTTCATCGCCTGTGCCCCTGGCTCAGGTGGTAGTCAATGGGAAGGTGTCTTGCATTTTTACGCTTGGGCGTGGTACCCGGCAGGGCTGTCCGCTGTCTCCATTGCTTTTCGCTCTTGCCCTGGATCCTCTGGCGGAGTGGCTCCGTTGGGAGCCTTCCATGCGAGGTATCTGGTGGACTCCCGACTTTGAGGATCGAGTCTCGCTTTATGCGGATGACATCCTCCTTTATCTTACCTCTCCTCAGAGGTCCCTGAATTTACTTTTCGATGTTCTTACCTCCTTTGGGAAGAACTCGGGTCTCGTTATTAATTGGGCTAAATCCTGCATCTACGTTTTGGCTGGAGAACTCCCTCCAGTGCCTCGTAGATTTCCGATTCAAGTGACTGAGACCGGATTTAAGTACTTGGGGATCTACGTTTCCCTGGACCCTTCTCTGCGGTATGAGCGTAATCTGCTACCCCCCTTCAGGCTCAGGGTGGATGTTGCGCGCTGGCGTAGGTTGCCCTTATCGCCCCTCGGTAGAGCGGCGCTTTTTAAGATGATGTCGCTGCCTAGATTTTTATACGCACTTCAGAATTCCTTTGACCAGATTGCCTCGGGCTATCTTCGTGAAGTGGAGAGCCTACAGAGACAACTGGTCTGGGACGGGCGTGCCCGTATCGCTCTTTCCAAACTCACGCTTCCGTGGTATGATGGTGGTATCGCCCTCCCAGACATCAAGCGTTATTACTGGGCGTCTCAGCTGAGTGCTATTAACCACGCAACCTACGCCCCGGGCCCTGCACCGGCTTTTTCCATGGATACATTTCTTTTGCCAGGGGGGACCTTTAACAGAGCGTTGTACTCCGAGGGACTCCATGGAACACTGACTGGTCCCACCAAACTTGCTGTGAGGGTGTGGCGTGATGCGACTGCGGCATTGGGCAGATTTACTCGGGCTACCCCTTTGTATGATTCTGAATGCTTGGGGCGTCTGTGGAGAACGAAAGGATTTGATAAATGGGACATGATTGGTATAAGTAGAGTGGGTGATCTGTGGTCGAAGGGTGCTGTCAAGTCATTTGACGTGTTGAAAGTGGAGTACGACCTTCGTGATACGGAATTCTTCAGGTATGCCCAGGTCCGTCACTCTCTGTTGTCCGTGTTTGCTGCGGGTGATGAGGTTCCTGAATCCTCCCCTCTAGAGGACCACATTCTGGATGGTTATGTACCCGACAGCACGATCTCCTTGATTTACAAGAAACTTATTAACAATAGAGCTGATTTGCTGGTGCGCCTTCGGGCCTCGTGGAGTGCTGACGGTCTGGAACTGGACGATGAGGACTGGCAATCTGCTTTGTCCTCGCCCAAGGAAGTTGCTATTCCCGCTCGCCTGCGGTTCGTTCAGCTTAAGGTACTCCATCGAGTGTATGTTACTGGGCCGTGTCTGGTACGGATGGGCTACTCTTTGGATGGGCTGTGTAAGCGTGGATGTGGAATGTCTGGCACCTTCCTCCATATATTGTGGGAATGCCCGGAGGTGGTTGAATTTTGGTCCCGAATACATGTTGTGATGGAGAATGTCACGGGTGTGTCGCTATTGCCCGAGGCCAGGCATTGTCTGTTGAATGTCTGGGAGCCTAACGACTACAGCACAGCACAGATTACATGGGCGACCCTTGGAAATATGGTTGCAAAAAGGGACATTGCTCAGCTTTGGGGATCGCATAGGCCTCCCACTGTATCTAAATGGAAGGAGAACATGGACTTGTGCATGTTTCGGGAAAAGACGGTGTACCTTTCCCGGGGCCGGCCCAGGAAATGGGGTGGGATCTGGGCCCAATGGAACGCTTATCGTGGAAATATATGTACCCCCCCACATGATGTAAACCCTGACGTCCCTACGTCCCCCTAATTGGCGTTCCGCTTTTCCATATTGCCAATGACTCTTTGCTTGTCTCCTTGTCCGCCCTTTCGCCCCATGCTCATCGTTTGCACTATATGTACCTAACACTGGAGCTTTGCCTGCACGGATCCATGATCATATTTCAATGTACTTTTGCCTTGTGAGCTGTGTTCTTTCTTTTGTATATTTGTTTGTTTCAATAAAAATAAAAAATTTAAAAAAAGAATGCCTACTATAAGTTGCCTGCACATTGGTATGGATGTTGCTTTATGAGCATAATCGTTCCAAACGTGTATCACTTGAATAAGAATGATGGAATCAATGAAGTAAAGAATGGATTAATACATAATAAGAGAGGAGCAAGTTTTTCAGAAATAGTGCGAGACATTTTTGGAGCATTGATACCTTCAGTTGGAGCCATATTAAATTCACATAAAATTAGAAAATTGTCCACGCTGGTTGATCATTTATCAACAGACACTGCTGGTGGTTTTTTGATGATTGATACTGAAATGCTTACGATTAGGTCTATGGTTTTACAAAATCTACTTGCCCTTGATGTGCTATTGGTTAAAGAGGGTGGAGTCTGCAACATGTTGAAAATACAACAATGTTGTACTTATATCCTTGATAAGAGTAAGAGTCTAGAGGGGTATATCAAGAGCATTACAAATCTTCCAAGAAGATTTGGCCGAATTGAAGGTTGACGGTGCTTGGGAGAAACTTGGTAAGAGTTTTTCCTCCATGGGTAATTAGTTTTCTACCGTTGGAAATAGTGTATTAGGGAGAATACAAACACCTATAATTGCAGTGGCTACAGTGATACTAATGATTTTTCTAATGCATAAGTGTTATAAATACAAGAAGGAGACATCTGATGTGAAACGAAGAGCAAGAAAGAGAGAGAGAGAAGAAGAATTAGAGGACAGAAAAGGAAATTATTATGAAATAATGAAGGATTTAGATGGAATAATGGTAACGCGAGAGAGAACAACTGCTTTCTGAAAGTGATAATTTGCATTAGTGGGTATTTTGGTGATGGCTCAAAATGCCATCAAAGAGGGGATGGATGAAGCAGGGTTTTTGCGAAATAAAACCTGCTCGAATTGAACCCTCAGTAACATTTATTAACAGTGCACTGTGAAAACTAATCTGAAGCCTAACATGAGGGGAAAATGCTACTGCGCAAGCGCCTACTAAAAGCACTGAAGTAGGCCTCAAATGCGTCTTGACAAATGAAGAATAAAAGGACTAATGCTGCTTTTGTGCATTTTATCAACATTGGCAAGGAAAATAATATTAACTCGGGTTGCGCATGGATAAATGCAGCACTGGGTGGGTGCGTAATGGTAACCATTTTAAGTGATTAATAATGCCTGTGTTTGTTTTCCGTAGAAGCATGGTTTTCTGCTCTGCAGGAAACTTTTGGGTTAATGAAATGAAAATAAATTCAGAAAATAATGTTGAACTAGATGGTGAAGGTGGAAGACGAGTGTCCTTCATGAGTCCTGTGTACCTGCCAAGAGTTAGTAGGAAGAAACAATTTCTTCATCGAGTGGGGGAACATTTCCTCAGAATGCGGCAGAGGCGGATAAATGTGATACAGAATTTGCTAAATGACCGGGATGGAGGAAATGAATATTATGATAATGGCTTGAATTTGAAATTCCTGGATTGGAAGTAGATATACAGAATAAATGGACCGTAAGACATTGAGTGAGATGGACATGATGAGAGTGGTGTGACAGTACACTCCCTTCCTTAGCCAATCATGTGTAGAGAAATCTTCTGTTCTGATACAAATGTGGGTTGGACATCTGGGTGTTAGGGTATAATTGAAGTTCCTGGTGGGAGGGGTTAGGTTAGTCGGTGGTTTGCTTTCCTACCTGCGTGAGGAGAGGCCTTGTTTTCTGTCTCTTATTCTTGAGCTGACTGTTCCTGTTTGCTGATTCCTGACTTAGTCTTTGTCTCTTCAACTCTTCTTGAGGGGCCTTATTGCTCTCATGGCCAGGGAGTAGTTTTCATTTCTAAATTGGGTTAGTATAGACAGAAAGCTAAATTTGCATAATTATTTGCAAATGTAATTTGTCTCTGAACCTTTTGTCTCTTCACCTTTCCACTCCTTTATGCACTGTCAAATGACATGTGTTTTTATCATTATTTCTCTGATATTGTTACTCTGTGATGATCTATGATTTGTAATGTATGTTGGTATTGATGAGCATTTATTTCACATTATTTAGATAAACATTATAAATATACAAATGAGTCTGTCTTTATCAGAGGTGTTTTACTAGAGAACCAAGTATTAGTTTGCCAAACCCTGTCAACTATATAAAGATCGCATAACCATAATTGGTATATTAGAAATGAAGATACAAATTCGACTTTGGTAAGTTTGGTATTTTGTTTAGTAATTCACTAACCTAGCGTGAAGGGACTTGTTGGGTAATGAAATTGGGCCTTGTCTGTAGAAAATTATTAGTCCCAGATCGCTGGATCACAATGTGTGTTATTTTTTAAAATCATTTCTGTGGGACCGGACTGTACCAAGGTCCCAAGCCTGGATGATCTCAACTGTCTACTAATAAATTATCATAATTACTCAGTCAATACAGTCAACCGACTCGCCGACTTGGAGCGCTGCCAGACTGCCGCACCACAGTTTTTGGGTTCCTTACATGTGACATTTCGCTGGTTTTACTGTGTGAATAAGTGACATTCTACTGCTGAACGTGTGACACTTCCTCGTGAGTAAATGAGAGCAATGTCTAGTATCTGCATGGATGCAAGTGTTCTGTTATTGGATCCAGACGTATAATACAATAGACAATATACCTCTAAAACAAGCTACACCTGTGATTCAAACATTACTAAAGGTCAGTCGAAGGGAAGTGGTCGTCAGTCCTTCAATCTGTCATGTTCTATTACTCAGACTGTCCTCTACCATTTCTCACTCTATAAGGCACTTTCATTCATGATCTCTCTCTCCACATTTTTCTGAAATTGTCCATCTGCACACTGTCTTCATACTCCGTCTTTCTGCAATTAGCTCCCTGTGTCGCTCCAACGCTCCTTCACCATGCTCTCGCTAACACACACGATACACTCTTTACTCACTGGTAAGCACATTTTCTTTTCCTTTGGAGCTCTCAATATTTCAACAGCTGTGTGCCGCCTTTCCATACTTCCATATAAAATCGTAGTTACAATTACCACACGCGCATAATATTTAATTGCTTTGTTGATCGCAAAGTACAGGAATTTCTTAGGGCACTACTATGCGTGACTAAAGCATTTAGTGCGGTGATGTGGACACCAGCACTAAAATGCATTAGTCTAACACCTGATGAGTGGTACTTAACAGGGCTGTAGATTTATTTGGTTTAGGCTGTCCAGCTTGAGTCTGTACCTTCCCATGCCTAAATCTTAGTATCCTTCTGAGTACTGCCTTTCTGCAAACAGGCCTGTAAACATTGTTCTTATCTCGTCACATTTGCTGTGCATTTAAACACTGATGTCCAATGTCAGGTGCTGTCTTCTGAGGGCTCTTGTTCACTTTTCTTTACTTGACTTCAAAGTGAGAGATTTATGTGACAATCTTGCTGGATAATTGGGGTAGGAAAGAGTTTTTTGCTAGCACAAAACAACATTTAAATGAACTGTGCAATTATTACAGACTATATCAGAATTAGGAACACAAATGAAGCTCATTTTTTGTTTTTCTGAAGTGTGTTGCAAACAAATACTTTCATAAGATCAAAACGAATCCTCACACTAGATGATGCAATTTCTACATAGTTATGTCTGTGCACTGTATAGTTTTATTAGTAAAACTGTTTGTGTGTGAAAATATAATCGTCATCTCAATTGAAAATGTGTTGTCTGTAATGGCAGTGTGCTACCACACCATGAATACTCCACTCTATGCCACTCCACTCTATGCCACTCCACTCTATGCCACTCCACTCCACTCCACTCCACTCCACTCCACTCCACTCTACTCCACTCTACGTTACACCACACCATTGCACTCTATGTCACTGAACTCTACCTCGTACCACTCTACTTAATGCCAACGTACTCATTGCCACTTTACTCTATACCACTGCAGTCTGCACCACTGCGCTCTACACCACCCCAGTCTAGGCCACACCAATCTACTCTGCACAACTCCACTCTATGCCAATGTACTCTACACCACTCTGCAACCCTGCACTCTATGCCAATACACTCTACGTCCATGCACTTTACTCTGTAACACTCAACTCTATGCCCCTGCATTCTATGCCAATCCACTGTACACCAGTCTAATTTACTCTGCACCAGTGCACTCTATACTCCTTAACGGCATTACAGTCTATGCCACTCTATGCAAGTGCACTTTACGCTTCACCACTCCACTCTGTCACTTCACTCTACTCTGAAACAATATACTCTCAGCCACTGCACTGTACATCATTCTACTCAACTCAGTGCCATTGCACTTTATGCCATCTACTCTTAACCACTGCACTGTACGCCAATGCACTCTGTCACAGCACTCTACGCCATTGCACTCTACTGTCTATCACTTTACTCTATGCCACTGCTCACTCTGCCACACTACTCCACTGCACTCTGACACTCTGCACTACTCCACTCTACAGCACTATATTCTACTCTGCTCCACTCTGTGCTACTGTACTCTGCACCAGTCAATGCCACTTGTCTCTACTCTGCACTCTATGCCACTCAACTCTAACCTGTGCCACTGCCCTCTGAATCACTCAACTCTATGCCACTTTACTCTGCACCACTCTATGCCACTGCACTCTATGCTTCTCTACTCTACTGAACTCCAGTCTACACCACACCACTCTGCACCACTCCACTCTACTATGCACCACTCTAATCAATGCCACTGCAATCTACAATGCTGCATTGTATCCCACTGCACTCTGCAACACTTTACGCCAATGCACTCTACACCAGTCCACTCTACTCCATGCCTCTCTTTTGTATGCCACTCTACGCAATTCCACTCTCTGACACTCCACTCTACAACACTCTACTCCACTCTTCGCAATTCCACTTTATGACACTCCACGCCACTCTCCTCTGGGCCACTAACTTTTAGCTATGCTAAAAAGGAGCCATGCTGGAGTACAACATGGCTAAAACACATTGGCAAAGCCAATAGCTCATACTTGTTATGGTCTGGCTTTGTTATGTCGTTTTGTACAGCTCACTAATCACCTGAGAGGATATCCAGGTGCTTGGGAAGGTGTGTTGGTGTGCGGGTCCTTAAGGTGCTTGTATGAAGAGCCAGGTCTTCAGCTTCTTGTGGAACTCAAGAAGTGAGGCGGAGGCTCTGATGTGTTGTGGGAGGTTGTTCCGTGTCTTCAGTGCCATGTAGGAGAATGAGCAACCTCCAGTTTTGCTTTTGCGTGTGCGGTAGTATGTGCGAGTGAGAGGGAGCCAGAGCATAGGTGTCTGGTCGGTTGGTAAAAGTGTAAGCAGAATGACTTGAACCACTGTTTTTCCGAAATCTAGTAGAAGCAGAATAATATTGTAACTTGTCCCTTTAAGTGTGGTGTATCCATAGGAATGTTAGGCGCATCACGAGAACTTGATGGGTGACCTAGAAATGGGGAGATAAAGCTGTGCCTCCCGGTGGGTGCTAATAAACATGAGTTTCTTCCCAAACGATGTGTCTAGGTCATTTTTTCATTGGCGATGAGTTGTAGACATAGTTATCACCCACCAGAATAATCAGCGTGCATTATAACACAATGGATATCATCTCAAGCATGACAACTATGGGACATGTTAATTGAGGTTAGTGCTGCATTGATATCCAAAAGGATGCTAATAGACAATGTCTCAATGCGAGTGAACCTTAATTGGTAGGCGGGGGAAAAGTATGAAACTGTGCGACGATCAACTTGCCTGTAACAGTAGATTTGGCAAATATTTTTGGCAACATAACGGCTGAGGCACGAGGAAACCAACTGACATGTTATGATTTAAGAGTTCTGTGAACAGCACAATAGGAAGCGCATTCACGGCCACAATAGAGTGTGATGGGAGACTGCAATGTAGACTGAAATCCTGCGCATGACGTCGCAAAGTACAGTGACTCGTCAGCACAGAATAGACTAGAATGCTGAAGGACCTCCATGTTGTTTAGACAGCGAGGATAATCATTTCACCAACTACCCACATTATGGCTTGAATTACCTGAATACGATACAAGCCCGCGTTACTGGAGAAACACTCGAATTACTGGAAAAGTAAAAAAAAATAGAAATTGACATACAGTGATTGCTGGTTATAAGAGTGGCTGTCAGACTTTCCACTGTGACAGTCTGCACAAGAAGAAAAATCGTGGGGAGTTTTTGTTGAAGACGTTACAGCAGACTGCAGTTGATGGAAACAGCCACAGTCCTGTGTGTTGGGAAATCACAGTAAGGATGTATTAATTTTACCTTTTTATTTTAATCTTTTATGTTAGATTATTATTTTGTGGTTATTGTGTTAATCAATTTTATTAGCTTGTTTAGTTAGTTTGTTTAGTTAACATTTCTTACAGGATGTTGTATAGTGGAATGAGTCAACCGTCCCAATTTCTGTCGGAATGTGGTGGGCCAGAACTTAAGTGGAAAAAACGGAAGCCCTTATTTGACTTATATCTCATAGCAATTGGGGGTGAGAAGTTCTCTGCAGGAAGGAAGCAAGCAATTTTGCTTCACAATCTTGGGATTGAAGGGCAGAACATTTACGACAGTTTAGACCCCATACCAATTGGAAGAGGGGTCGGTGAACCTAATGATGTTTATGAGATGTCGGTCCTACTTTTACAGACACATTTTGGTCCACGTCTGAATGTAGTGTTGGAGAGGCACAAATTCTTCAAGTGTGCAAGCCAAAGTGGAGAGAGTTGGAAACTATGTAGCGGCTCTTAAATCTTTACCACAAACCTCTGATTTTGAGTATTTGACGGACTCCCTCATTCGTGATCAATTAGTTCATTGCACAAACAACTCCAGGATTCAAGAGAAATTGTTAGCTAAAAACCCCAACTTAAAAGTAGCAATACCCATTGTAGAGAGTATTGAATACACATCCCCATGGGTGAAAGAAATGCGTGGTGCTGTTGTGTCACACGAGGGCATTGCATAGTGAATCAGAATGTTTTGAACAAAATCTACAGCCTACCCCAATTCAAAAAGTGGCTTGCAAACAGGAATAAACTTTGACAAATACACATGGAAATTCAATCCTCCTAGGGACATACAGGTGAGATGTTCAAAGTGTTGGAGTCAGAACCATAGTCCTAATTATCCTAACTGTTTTGCACGTGGTGTGAGTTGCAGGAATTGTGGTAAGAAGAGACATTATGCGCAAATTTGTAAAAATGCCAAGATTAATTTTCTGGATGAGGAGGTAACAAACACCCAGCATACTATCCTTCACATAACAGAAGCTCATGAGAGTATTGAACAAGATGTAAAGTGTATAGACTGTGATGTTCTAACCATGCAAAAGTGTGATATCCTTATTGGAAGTAGATCCTTTTCAGTTTTAGCGGACTAAGGATCCCCGTACACCCTGATAAGCGATAAGATTTGGGATGGCATCTTTGGGAAGTAGAACATTTTACTACAACCGCCGGACATTAATCCTGTGGGTTATGGAGGACAAAGCATCAACTTAGTGGGGTACATGGTTCAAAACATTATGTGTAAAGGGAGAGAAAGAGTTGGGAAAGTATATGTAGCCAGAAGAGGTGATAACCACCTTGGATGGCATCATCAGAGGGATCTTGGCATTATTCTTAATCCCAATGCACCAGACCAAGTAATATTAGTAGAGAGGAAAAGTGATGACATATATATAATTGATAAATACCCAGAAGTTTTTAGTGACAAGCTAAGTCTCCTCAATGAATTTAAACATAAAATCAATTTAAAGGCACAAGCACAAGATGAGGAAGGTACCAATCATTTTAGATTTTATCTTTGGGGTTTGCCATTCCTGGTCAGGACTGACCACAAACCATAAGTTCATATGTTGGCTTGCAGAAATGTTGAAAGTACCACACCTATGATCAAAAGGTGAATTGAGGGACTTTGGGAGTATAATTTTACAGTAGAATACTTACCAGGGCTAAAGAATATTCCAACACATTTTCTGTCAAGAATGCCTCTTGTTAATTCAGCTGTTGGGTGTGTGGAATCATCTGTGTCATGGGTCAAAGAAACTGCACTCAATAAGTCTGAGTGGGAGACTAGTGCTGTAATGGATATGGTAATTAAGTTTTGGCCTAATTTTGGTGAAGTTCCTATTGATGTAAAGGGTTTTTGGAATGTAAGAGATGAACTGTGCATTGTAGCAATCGAGCTGCACCGAGAGGAAATGTTTGTTTCTCCTGATGAGATGAGTGAGAAAGTCATCAATTTGGCTAGTGGAGGCCATCTGGAATGTAGTTTGACAAAATCCAGAGTGAGAAAGTCCTATTGGTGGACCGAAGTGGACCGTCAAGTAGAGTTGGCAGCTAAAGATTGTATCCGCTGTGCAGGGAATGACAAGTCCAGGAAAGTTAGGTCTGTTTTCTTATCACAGGTGGAGCTACCAGAACAGCCTTTATCCAAGCTAGCCATCGACATTGTAGGCCCTTTTGATGTACTACCATCCAATGAGAAGTTTGTAGTGGTTTTGGTGGATTGTACCTCTAAATGGATTTCTGCGTGTTGTAAGGGTTCTGTGGTCAGAAGAAATATCATTGAGTTTCTCAAAGATGTGTTTGCTTGCGAAGGAATTGCTGATGTTGTTGTTACGGATAATGGGGTACAATTCACTTCTCATCACTCATCACCGCACAGCTCTTTATGCACCACAAGCTATGGTTTAATGGAAAGTATGAATAGACTGGTGAGGGCTTGTGCACAGATGGCAGTGGAAATAAGTATGTCTTTGAAAGGCATTTTACGTGAAAAGCTGTGGGCGCACAGAAACACCCCTAACAGTGTAATAGGATTTTCCCCCTTTTAAGTAACTCCAAGGTAGGTTGGCTGGTTCCAAGCTCACTCCTTCTTTGTGGTTGAGTCCGAAGAACAGGAGTGCTTGTGGTGCTGATGCCAGAGTCAAGAAGTATCAAGAAAAGTAAAAGCAGAGGTTTGATGATAAGAAGGGTGTGTTGAGATGTGAATGGAAGGTTGTAAAAAAAACGGAGGAGGGTCTCCGAAAGGTGAAACTAAATTTATGGGTCCCAGGCGCAGTTTAGAATTCAAGAGGAATGTGGTAGTGTTAAGTGATGGTGAAGTTTGGAGTCATTCTCGATTGTCCAGAGGTGTTAATGTGAGTGGTTCCCATTATGGTAGGTGCGAGGATGTTGGGAGTCAAAGTGGTCAGTTATGTCATGACAGAAGAATAAGACCACCACTGTACCTTCAGGATTATGTTTTGGAGTAATCGCTTTGTTTTCCTTTCTTTGTGTTTTCCTTACATTGCCAACTTTGGTGATGTTTTGTTTCCTTCATTCTTGTTAGTTCTTTCTTACTTTTCCTAGTTTGTTCACTTCTTATGTTGCATGATATATGTAAGGGGATATGTGTTGTGACTTGTCCCTTTAAGTGTGATGCATCCATAGGAATGTTAGGTGAATCATGAGAACTTGATGGGTAGCCTAGCAACAAGGAGATGGAGAAGCTCTGTACTGGCTGCCGACTGTGCCTCCCGGTGGGTACTAATAAACACGAGTTTCTTCCCAAACCATGTGTCTACGTCATTATATCAATATTACTGCAGACTATCCAGTGATAATAAGAATAGGAGCATGAAACTTAATTTGGAGAGCGAAGGATAGCTGACTGTGAAAGACGCACCCAAGGTTTTGACTGAATAGGGACAATGCCTAATTCATGGACCATTTGTTTCTGTGCGGCAGAATCGCAAGTGGGCGGGTTTATGACGTCCCCCTGCCGTCATCAGCACACGAGCCCCATGATGCATGACGGCTGCGGGCCGTTGTGAGAAGTTGGCCTGGTATATGATGGCCACAGTTCTGTGGGCACCTTGTATCAGTCCAAACAATCCCTTATGGTGGTGGTTGTAAGTCAACCTTATAGACAAGCTATCCTAGGGGTAGCATGGACTAAGCAGCCATAAAGGCTTAACTTCAGAGGGCGAGTGAAGCCAGCTGTTATACCATATGCAATCCTGTAATACCAAATGAAAGGACACCACACAAGTTATATATTATCAAAATATATGTATTTATTCTTAGAATAATCCCCACTACTCTTTATGACCAATGAAGCACAAGCGTTTAAATAAAAGCACAGTATAACATACACAAGTTGCACAATTATGGATGAGGCCGGTGGCCACTCAAACCATATATCAAAAAAGTGGTATAACAATCACTAATCGATCAGGGGTAAGGCCTAGGGCCTTATGAATCACTTGGACTACACTGGACTAACAGCAGTTAGGACGGGAGTAGCCCGCAGGATTCGGGTGCAGTGCCTAAAGCACAAGCTTGCACCAATGTAAAGTCAATGGTGCGTAAAAGTTATCGAGTTACAGTTTTAAGAGTCTTCCGACTGGACTAGAAGGACAAAACTTTAGACTTAGACACTAGAGGTGTAAAACACTACAGGAGCACCGGCGTTCAAGAGTTACCTCACCCACAGGAAGCGGGTGCACAGGTGCAAAGATGTGTCGGGCTTCGTCACGAAGATCTAGGGTGCCTGGAGATGAAGATGCTGCAGGCGTCCAGAAGAGAAGTGTCCGGTGTGATCCAAGGGTGGATCGAAGATGTAGAGTACCTGAAAGCAGAGGGGACAGAGTCTGGGTCACTAGCCAGTGACCAGGAAGGAACCAGGAAGGAACCAGGAAGGAACCAGGCAATGTCGGGCGCAATCAGGTCGTTGACGTGAAGCTTGTCTCCGCTGCCACATGGTCTCTGGGGCACCGAGGATGTCCTGGAGGGAATCACGAGCTGTCCCACAAAGGCTCTCGCTGTCGGCGGTGTCGGCTTCAAGATCGGAGTCAACAGGCCTTGGCAAATGTAACCCACGCAGGATTCTTACTCGGACCAGCAAGGTCAGAGCGGGTGCTCCTTTTCAGGGGAGCGAGGGCCAGTCTGCAGCAATCAGACTAGCAGAGCAAATTCAAGGGCTGGTCAGTTCTGGGGCCACTAGCCAACGGGCAAGCGACCGGACCAATGGGTCAAGCAGGAAAATACAAAAGGACCCCACGCAGCACTCGTCGAGTGTGGAGGGGTGAGCTTCAGTGCAAAAGCTGCTCGGGGCTGGAGCTTCTCAAACTCCAATGCACAGCTTCGAGGGAGCCTTGGATGCTGCACGGTCAGCGCTTCGTAGTTTTTCCAAGATGGCCGGCCCCACACTTCAGGTCACCTCCACGGGTCTCAGCTCTACAGGGACTGTGGATCGGGCTGTTAGAAGGCAGGCACTCTGGGTCTTGTCGATCTCTGTTGCTCGAGTTCCAGCGGGAACTGCAACAAAGCAAACGTCGAGGTGCTGGATGGTGCCTGTTTGCACAGGGTGGTCACTCCTTGACCACAAGGGAGATTCTTCAGTCTTCCACGTCGAGTGGGATGTCGAAGGGTCCAGAGTTTCGTTTCATAAGTTTCAGTCAGGATAATCTGATGTGCATCTGCACAGCTCCTATTTTTAAGTCAAATCAAGGGGCTGGATTACCTGCTAGGTCCCTCCTATGGGTGGGACCTGGGAAGGGGGTGGTCCCCTTTCCCTTTGTCCAGTTTCACGCCAAGACTGGGGCAGGAGTGCCCCAGAACCGGTTTGACTGGAATCTGCCCAGAGACACCTTGTGCGCCCCAGGCAGTGTCTAGTTTCTTTCAACCCTCCCTGCTACAATCCACTATCTCCTGTCTGGGGTGGTGTAACACCTCCCTGTGACAGGAAACCCTTTGTCCAGGCGTCCTCTGCCAAGTTTCGGTCAGCAGCAGGAGGCCAGACATGTGTCTGTGGCAGCAGCGTCCATTTTGTGATGCTGGGGCTCTGGTTAGGATTAACCGCGTTTTCAGTAAAGTAACATGTCTTCACCCTCTAGAAGGGTGGAATGCTATCCCCATCACCAGGACTGGCAAGGGGATAGTATCCCAAAGTGTATGACACCAAACACGACATGTTTTGATAAAGCCAAAACAGAGTTGCAATAACCATGAGGATTATAATGCACTTAAGAGTATATGGTATGGCAGTATCACTGGAACAGCATTAAGGAATTGGTCCCAACACTGCAGACAGGCTCAGCTCATGCTAGAGCACCATCTCACATAAAACCAAGCACTCTGCCTCCAGGACTGTAAAGGCCTGCCATAGGAGTGACTGATAGGTGTCTATGTGTCCAGATATAGGTTTAGACATAGGTATACTATATCTAAGCAAGGGGTGAGTACACCACCTTGCCCCAGCTGTGGGAACAGCCAGTTGTGTCGATTTAAGTACCAGCCAGGGGTGGCAAAAGATATGCTGCAGCCCCTGGTAGGCCTTGGATGCACCTATGCCCTGAGCACCTATAGTGCATGGTACAGGGGCTGATAAGGTGTCCAGTACCAAATTGGTGATGTACCTATAGTACATGGAGTCCATTTAAAGAGAGAGCAGATAGCCTGGGGTCCTGATTAGCAGGATCCCAGGCCAACTAAGTCGAAAACCAGCTAAACACAAGGCAAAAAATCTGGGGTAACCATAGTCAGGTATCCACCTTCCTACAGCCGTCATCAGCATCGAAGGGGTTAACACACAGAGGTGAGCCCTACACAAGTTAGAAAACATTACTCACTTACCTGTAACTTCAATTCTACAGCGTTTCATACATTTACATGCTTGAATCATTCACAGTAGTCAAGTTGAGAATCCCTGGTAACATCAAATAGCAATAAACAGCTTAAAAATGGCCCTAGATCTATTAACAGTATTTTTCGTATCTCATCCTTCTCATTTCAAACAGCCCAAACCTCAGCTAATGAGGTGGAAGTGCTGAGCTCCCTAATCATTCCAGAAGCCATCATAGCCAAGATGTTGTTGCACAAGTGTGAAGGATACAGTAACTAGGTTATTTGGGAACCGCCTTTGGGTCAGGCTACCTACTGTATTGCACTGCTTCAAATAATTTTATGTTTTGATCTCTCACCTGTTTAATTCCGTTACTTTGACTTTCCAGGTGGGAGGGGAGCTGCTGGGCTTCAGTTTTTGTTATTTTTGCCCTCCCTGTTTTCTTCGGCATCGTCACGCCATAGCCACACCTCCTTTAGAGGAGTCCTACTTACAGAAGCAAGCTGTGCGCCGCACTTGGTCTCAGCTGCTGAGTGGAGCCCTCTATGCGTCTGACGCTCTGCTTATCATCTAAGGCAGTGACTTTTATATTTTCCTTGAAGCGCAAACTTGTGCTGGAGTTGCCTGGCTCTGGTCACATTTAGGAGCCATCTTTGGGTCAGGCTACCCACTGTATTGCACTGCTTTTAATAATTTTTTTGTTTTGATATCTCACCTGTTTCATTTCGTTTCTTTGACTTTTGCCTGTACTCCTCCCAGGTGAAGAAGCCTTCCAGGTGGGAGGGTAGCTTGCTGGGCTCCAGTTTGTGTTGGTTTTGCCCTCCCTGTTTTCTTCAGTGTTGTCACGACATAGCCGCACCCCCTTTAAAAGAGGCCTACTTCTGTAGTGTAGTTCCTATTATCCCAATAGGCTCTGCGCATTGGAATAATACCTTCAATAGTATAGGCCTAGACCAGACGTTAACTAGGTCTACTACTGTCGATATTAGACTTAAAGTTTTGGGTTTGCCAGCTAGCTCAGAGTTCACTAGAAACTTTCTCGAATAGGCAAGGAGGAGTTGAACCTCCCTGGATAGACAAGAAGGGATTTAGTTTCTGACAACCATAGAACATGACAACTTTGCTCTCCCCTAATCAAGAGTGTATCTCGAGAGTCGTGTGAACAAAAGGCAATTTATTTTACTCAGTCAGTACGTGCATTCTTAGTCTCATCAGATTGTAGAGAAAAGGAAGAGACGGGCGTGTTCAATAAAAGATGTTATTTATTGATCAGTCTCTTTTCTCATACAAGAGAAATGGATCGATATTATTGCAATACTTATGGTTAAGTAAAGTGCATACATTAAGAGCAGAAGTATAAAATAATACTGTAAAAACATTGATATGGTTTCTAAGCCATATGAAGGTTTAAAATGAATAAAATATATTACATACACATATACATTTGACTAATCGTACTCAACTGGTGTTTCTAACTACGCCTACCCCGTGTACCTGACCTAAGTCTAATGCGTGGGCGGGAATAGAAAGTTACAGTTTAAGTTAAGTTTGTTTTTGCCAAGTGACTGACTAAAGCATTCTCTGTGAGGGGTTATTCAGTTCTGTACCTGGAATCTAGGATGGATGAGGGATGGTATCTCTCGTCTCTGGTCTCGATATTCCAGGCTGCCTGCGAGGGCTACCCGGAAGCGCCGGAGCTGGATTTCTCGGCAGGAGAAAAACGGCTTCTCGTTCTCAGCGCGTCAGGAAGGCGGGGCTGTGCCAGCGGGGTCTGCTCTGCTCTGGGCTTCGGCAAGTCTGGCTGCTCCGATCTCGTCACCACCGCGTGTGTTTGCATAGGGCAATATCGGTAATATTTATACCTTTAAGGTGCCGAGATTGACGTAAGGATGGACATAGATACGTCAATAAGGATGTCATACGACCAGGTCGTTAGCACATTCTTTTGCTGAAGTTCTCGGTGAAATCAAAACAATGGCCGCAGGGTTTTTCCCAGGTTGTCATAGGTTTGATTTGTTTTGAGAACTCCGTATGCCTTATCAGGGGCTGGAGGAATATCGCTTGTCTAATTAGATGGCAAGCGTTATGACCTAATCAGATAACACGTTCCTGTGCCGTAGTGTGGCTTTATCAGATAACGGTTCCTGCATCATGGGGGTTTTCTGCCTCATGGGATGGCTGCTAGTTAACTTGTTAGTTTGTTAACCAGAATAGGGTCAGGAATAGGGGGATCGATACAGAACCTATAGGAATACATCACACCCACTCCACGCTAACTATGGACATATTTACTAATCTATGCATAGTAAAACATACTGTAGAGTATCGTGTATACCTTTACCACCCCAAAATACATAAATGCATTTTGAAATTATCAAATATACGGAAAAAACAGTCATATGCAATATATGCACTCAAGCTGTAGAATAATGCTAAAGTAATCACGCATATCTATACATTATCACTAATTGGTATATGAGAATTTACACATGAAATGGCTCTTAATACAGAAAAGAAGTTCGAGACCATTTCATCACAGAATAAAATAATTATGAACAAACCAGCGGGCAGCTAATGTCTATAAGCTATCTAAAAGTAGAAATCTTAGTTCTCTAAGAATAGTTCTTACTTTAAGCAGAAGATAGTGTCCCGAAAAATTCGAAAAATATTTTTGGGGCTGCTGAAAAAAAACGCTGTCCGTGAACTGGAGGGAAAATTGTTCATGGTATTTTGCTTTTCTAGTTGAAGGCCAAATTCAGGGAACGCCGTGTACGAGCTTGCTCAAAAGTCTCTATTTCTGCTCTGGTGAGAACATCATATCATTTAGACTCTCGAAAAAGTTGTCAACAGCTTCCTGGGAGAGTTCCACTAACTCGGAAATAGGTGTAACCATGCATTCGTGCGCATGATTGTCTCCATTGACATTCTGATTTGGATTGCTGACAGAAGGTCGTACCTGATCGATGCTGCTTTCATCTCGAACTTCACTACCCCTTAATCGTAGTGGTGAAGCTTCCACGAATGCCGTCATCAGGATTGGAAGCCGTTGAGGGCAGCACAAAGCATGAGCCTTTGTTGGACTCAACAATGTTTCTGCATCCATTGGCGCATCCGATTGTAGCGTCAGACAGGTGTCTAACACGCATTCTTCTCCGCATAGCAGGCACCTTAATACAGGTAAAACACATCGTTGCCACATTGGTCGAAATGATAGAAACCAAGTCATGTTCATGTCTCTAAGCCGGGATAGTCCCAGGATTTTTGATATCCGGTCCCGGTATCCAATGGCTAGGATTGTTTCTTCCCTTGTCGCAGGTGTTTTGTCTGTGACATGGTTTGCCATAACGAAATATAAGGACTAAGAATAGGATTCCTGCAATTAGTCCCAAAATGAGGGGAATTCCGCCAAAAATCGAATGGACGAAATCTGGAAAAATACCCAGTATGGCTTTGAATGGTGTTAATGCCATCGAAAATACTGTCTTAAATACTTTTGAGACTCCACTGGTATCAGAAATATTTAAGATTTCATTCAGGATTTCTGCGAAATGTATGGGGGAATTAGTTGATAATAATGAATGTATCTCTGCAGTCGTCCTTGCGACTTGGAGATCATACGTTTCTTTTGATGACGTGAGCTTTGTCGGCGTCTGAAGAAGCACTGTTTTCATTCTGCTTAAGTATCTATTCGAATAGAAGTAATTTTCAAGTTGGGCCATGCCCTTGCCTCCCTGTCTGGAAAGGAGCTGGGGAACAATAAGCGTCCACAGCACTTGACCTTCGCAGTCGTAGTTACGAGATAAGGAGTCCCGGGCATAAGACTACAGCATCTGCGATCTACAATTAGAATGTAACTCCCATTATAGAGTCTCTGAAAGAATGGTTCTATCTCTGTTGCAGGTGCGCCTAGCTGGTGACATGAAAGGTTATTTGAGTTCCCTTCACAGGCTCCATGCAAACTAATTCCATTACACAGAAGTGTACCGCTTAGTGACATCGCACAATTATTGCCACTTAGAAACACTTTCTGTCCTTTATTACTGACACATGCATGTGAATAGGGCAGGTTCCATGTCGTTTTAATGTACCCTTTTCCCAATTTTTCGTACATGCCAGCCTGTACATATTTTTGGCAGTATTGAAACCTGAAGGTTGATATTGGAATATTAATTATCCCATGTATTATCCATTCACTGACAGGTCGTTCTGACATTGTCACTGGTAATCTCTCGAGTTTCTCAATGCTCAGGATTGTATAATCAGCACCCTTCTGGGCCATACTGATTTGTCTATCAGTAAGGTTAAAGATATGGAATAGTGACGTTGTGTTGATTAAACGCCAAGGCACATAGCCTGAACGCAGGTTTTGTAACGTCCAGCCAAGCTGTACAATAGAGCGCAATTGGGACTGACCGTGTTGTAATAACAGTAAGTCTTGCGATATTATGTCGATTGCTGAAGACACAATGCTGTCCAGAGAAAAAATTCTGGAGGACAGAGTCATTAACCCATTGTCCACTACAGAAAGTGATTTTTCCAAATTAATACGGTCAATTTCCCGTATCCTTTCTGCTGTCTCAATTTGAGTAACCTTCCAGGCCTCATTGTATGCTGCATATACAGAGGCTGCTATGAAACGTTTTTGACGCTGTTTGCGTGGTCCCATAGTGAAATCACGCAAGTCAGCACCATTAGTAAGTAAAGTTAGGTGTTGCATAATTTCTGCCAGTGTGGAAGTTTGTAGCCATTGAAGGCATAATTTGCCCACACTGTAGGTGGTTATTATTCCTGGGTGTTGTCTTTGGGAATATCTAGGGTCTGGCCTGGTCATTTTGAACCCCTGTGTTTTATTCAGGAATCTGTCTTGACAGTTATTAGTATCTGTGGGCCAGATCAACCACTGTTTCCAATCTGGATGTGTTCTGTTTTGGTTTAATACATAATTTACGTCTATCTCTTCGTCTGTAGAGCTATTGCTGTTCATTGTTGGTTTTGGAATAGACGGTTTGTTTAAGTCTTTGATTTTGGCTATGCCAAGACAGGTAGTTTGTTGAACAGTGTCATTTAAAAATATAATTTGTTCTGGGATCATGCAGGCTCTAAACAAGGATTCTATACCCTGTACTTGCCATTCTTTTGTGCCCCAAACACTCTTTACTTCAACATTTTTGTCCCAATAATCAAAACCAAAAGTATTCATTTGTTCAAAGAATGAGTCTGAATATATCAATTTCGTGTTTGTTATCTTGGTCTTTGTCCCTGTCTTATTTGACAATTTGAAATAAAATGTTTCAGCATTACTTATGTTAAAACCTGAAAAGTATGAATATTTGTCGTAAACGGTTCTTGAGCTTCCTTTTGGATGGGTTGCACAATGTTCCCATTGATTATAATTTAAAACATTTCTAGGTTGTGCAGATCTATGTAAAAAATGGTTACCATAGTGGTTGTAGCAATACATACTATCATAATTTGTAGAACCCTGCAAATAATCATGTTTGGTAAATTTAGCAGACATCACTAAGTCAGACATCATATTGTTTATACTTTCAAAGTCCCAATCATCAGCAAATGAGCTTGGTTTTACAAAGTCACTTAATGAGATTTTAATTTGGTGTGGATATTTCAGGATTTCAACCGGACCATAGATTTCGTAGTCAGTGTTGTCCCATGCTACCGCACCCGGTATAGGATTGGCTGTGAAGTTGACTGAAGAAAGTTCTCTTTTCTCGACGTGTGAAGATGTGTGTGGTTTGAGGATCAAGTTGATTTTCTGACTTGCTGTGTCCATTTTAGCATATTTTCCCTCAATGAAGCGTCCCAAAGTTAGTATCATGATGAGCCAAGGTATGAGGATAAATGCACCAAAACCCACCCAAAATTCAATCCATGGAGAAATCAGATATGTTTCTTTCAGTTGTTTCAAAAGTACTTTAGCTTTATCTTTAAAGGTTTTTGTTGATGGCTGTGTTTTTGATTCACTTAGGTCTTCAGAGGAATCATCGAAGTTTATGAAGTAGCCGGATGCAGTTCTGTCAAGTGTTCCAATTGCTTCAGGATTACTGTTTCTTGCATAGTCGTTTGTTACTTCATTATAGATTGGTGTGTCTCTGCTAAATGTTTTTATTTGGGTTTTCAGAGGTCTAAGTTCCATTGCATTGTTGCATAGTCCTTGTTGTAGTTCTGTAGGCGTTTCGAATGTGATTAGCCTCTTAGATTGAACCTCTGTGTTAGTAGCAAATCTTGGTGTTCTACTACTTATGGGGAGTCCACTTGGCCTACTATTTGTTATCGGCCACATGATTGTGGTTTTACCAGGTCGATGGATACAACTCGGTTCTCCTTTTTACCAGCAAGCGGCGGTAGTACAACTGATCTTGTCCCGTTGACAGACAAGACAGGAACTGCTTTTCTGTAAGAAGGCCCAAATTCCTTCTTTACCGCGATCTTTTCTCTGACTAGATCCCCGACTTTTGGAATCCAGACAGGTCTTGCTGGGACAGGTGGTGGTTCTTCAGTGGTTGTTGGCTGCTGTTTCAACTTTATGTTGCTCAGGTCTTTTCTTGTTTCGTTTAAGTCCTGTAAAATAGCCAAACGATCTTTGATATCAAAGCTTTTTTCCTGTACCACTGAAGTCTGACTGTCAAGGTCAGAGATTAACATCCTAGTTCCAAATAATAATTCGTACGGACTGAATCCCTTCAGAGAATTTCTTGGCAGGTTATTTAGACTACGTTGGACACTTATTAGATGTTTGACCCACCCAGCTCCCGAACCTAATATCCTTTCCGTTATAGATTGCTTTATGCCTTGGTTTTTTCTTTACACCATCCCGTATCCCTCAGGAAGGAAGTGAGAAGATTCCCGCTGTGCTATGCTCATTTGGCCATGTTTCCCTCAGGCTGGAGGGCTAGAGTGAAAACAATGGTCAAACGTAGCATGCTCTTAGCGTATATGCCATTTAGACTCGCAAATCTTTGTATAACAGTCCAGACGTCAGCCGAGTGCTGGTGATCTACATTATAAGTAGAAACTAGCCTGTATATGTTAATCGCAAGCCTTGCTTTTTACTGTTGAGTTTTTCTGGAGTGAAACGACACGGTATTACACCGTGTCTCTCACCACTGCGATTCCTGTTACAGTTTGGGCAGTTCTTTACAAAAATGGTATGATGCAGGCTCATGCCTGGCCACCAGTACCTTGATTGTAGTTCTTCCAGAGAATCTTTTAGTTTGAGGTGTCTGAGACCCTCGCCCATATGTGCGTCTGCGATTAACAAGTTTCTCCTGTCCATGTTTGGAATCACTCTATCCCCCACTCCAGGGATTCGAGCAAAAGGGACGGAGTTTGCATCGATTATGTATGTATAATTGAGTGGATAGTTGATCGGTAGCGCTGAGCAGTCGCCTGTTGATGACGTTTTCACCGCCAGCACTGTTTCACCGTCAATATACTTCACTGTATGCTTTTTTCGAGCTACGGAAGCCGATTAAGTTGCTACCGCTGTGGCTGTCTCAGCCAATGAATTCCCTGCAACGTGAACGCCATCACGCTGATGACTCAGTGAATGTGTCACGTGAGTCTTTGGTAGTTCTTTTTGTAAAAGAGCTATTTGTTCCCAGAGCAGTTTCTGCTTTATTGTTGCACCTGTGTCATCTTTGTAACCGTTTTGAATCCATGTCTGCAAATCGTTGTTATATGATTTGACGCAGTAATACGAATCGGACACTATAAGTGTCGGGAATTCGCGATCTGCATTATCTAGCGCCATTTTCAATGCTATTATTTCAGTCTGTTGTTCTGAATTAGTTTCTACTGAGTGTGTTTTTGTTAATAGAGGTCTTAGTTTACCTCCGCGCCACACTTCTTTTGTAATCTCACATGTGGGGTTGTATGCTTGTTCTCCCCAAACGGAGGGTTGAGCCTGTCCGTCTGTATAGATTACACATGCGTATTGTCGTAAGGGCAGAATGTCGATAGGCAGAGGGAATGTTCTTTCATATTCTAGATATTTCAATTCCTTTAGTTCTGGATCAAAGTAGTAGTATACTTTGTCCGTTGTAATTGAATTCACCCATTTTATCCATTCCGGATTCAATGTTGTTGTTGGTAAATTACACGGTGTTGTTAATGCCTCAAAGGCTGATTCAGCTGTTCTGACTGTGATGTGTCTACCGTCCGCTTGATCTTTTTCTCTAGCTATTGCGGTTTGAACTGCATGAACAATGTTTTCTTTAATGCTGAATTTCTTTTCAGCTTCTGTGTACAAGTGTGATTTGAATGCAATTGGTACCTTTTCTCCCTCATTAGAGGTCAGGTATGTGAATCCGCATCTTCCTGGGATGACTCGAATCACAAGATTGCGTGTGTTGTCACGTGTTTCTAATTTTGTTTTAATTAGCATGTCTGTTTGTAAGGATCTCAGAATTTCTGTGTGTATTTGAGTCCAATTGGTTCTTTTAAAATCTGGTTTTATCAGATCATAAAGGGGTTTGACCCTTTCTGCGTAATTTGCAATGTATGTTCTTCCGAAATTTAGGAAGCCTAGAACTGACTGTAGGTTTTTTAGTGTTCTAGGTGCTTGGAGTACGGCACATTTCTCTAGGAAATTGTCAGCCAGGCTTTTGCCTTCACTTGATAATTCATATCCTAAGAACAGGACTGTCAGATGGGCAATTCTGGATTTTTTAAAGTTGAATTTGTAACCCTCTGCTGCGAACCCAAGTACTATGGTGTTCACTCTCTTCAAGTGAGTCTCCAAGTCATCATCTGTTAAGTATATGTCGTCGACATAAGATAATGCTTCGTCATCATATGTTTGTAGTAATTCTGTTACTCTCGCTGAGAATACCCCCGGGCTGTTCTTGTACCCCTGGGCTAACCGACAGAATTGTTTTTGAGTGCCATTTATTGAGAACGCAGACAAATATCTGCTCTCTGGTGCTATGTTTTGACAAAAGAATCCATTAGAAATGTCTAATGTTGTTTTGTATTTTTTGCGCTCTATGTTATTCATTAGTGCGGCACTATGCGAGTTTTGTACTGCAAAAGTTTTGCAACATGAGTTAAGGTGTCGGTAATCCAAAACTAGACGATATGAATTGTCTGGTTTGGAGACCGGAAACAAAGGGTTGTTCATTTGTGAGGTGCACGTTTCAATCACCCCCTGGTATTCTAGCTGATCTAGGATTTCTTTTACCTGTTTTTTAGCTTCTTGCTTAATTGGGTACTGCCTCTGTGCAGTAGGTTGTGATTTTAACTGGATTTTGTGAGGAGGAGAGTCCTCATCCCATCCTACATGATTTTTATATAAAGCAGGAGCTTGAGGTACTGCCCACTTTCTGGCAAGTGTGTATTTTTTATGAATTGGGATGTGATTTGAGAAGGCAGGCATAATTATTTCTTCGCCATGAGGGCACTCCCTGACAAACTCTGGTGGCCAGTCTTTTTCAGCTAGAAGGATGTCATAGCCCTTGGAGAGATTATCCCAAAATAGTCCCCTTATTTTTCTAGTCTTATCCCCCTCTATACGTAAAGTTATTTCATATATTTTGTGAGGTTTGCTAACTCTGGTGTCTGCAGTTTCCACTTGAAGATATTCATTCGTGTCCACTGTCTCCAGATGATTCATAAGGACTTTGCGAGCTATGCTCACTTCTGCTGCGCTGTCTAGCATTGTCTGAGCCCATTCTCCGTTTTTCAGTTGTGTCCTCAGTATTCTCGGCATTGTTAACTACCTTGATACTGGCTACCTTCTTTTTTGGAAATTGTAATTTCTTTTTTAGCTGAGCAGGTTCCTTGTCTTTGGACTTGGCGTGCTCTTCTCTTTGTTCTGATCGTCCTCTTCTTTCCGATTTCTGTGAGGAAGTCTGAAAAGATTGAGAGGGACGTGTATCAATGTCTTGATATCTATCAGGCTTCTTTATATTATCCCTATTTCTAAGGTTATATCTTTTCCCAGAGGGGTCACTCTGGGGTGACCTGTGTCTTTGGTTCGGAGATTTTTCTCTTCGCCTAGGAGACCTTCCTCTGGACTGGAATTTCTTTTCTTTAGGATTGGATTGTTTGTTTCCATCCCAGCTCTTTTTTTGTGATGTTGAGTTATTATTAAAAAATATTTTTTCAGGACTTTCAATCAGTTGTGGTTTTACTGGTATTCCACCTAAACTATCTCTACCTAGTTCCTCATAGGATTTTTCTATGATTCTGGCAATTTCAGCTGGTTGGTCTGCTATATCTGTCTCTTTTAACCTCTGGCGGATCGCCACGTTTGCTGCTTCTCCCTTTATGTTGGCTAATAATATAGCCGAGACCTGCTTGAAGTCTTTTAGTAATTTCATACCAAGAGTTAAAGCGGGTTCTGGACCATATTCGTCTTGAATTTGTTTTAGCACATCTGGTATTACCGAAATGGATGGAACACCGTGCGTTTTTGTGTAAATGGAAGCAAAGACTGTACCCCAAGTGTCACAGTCCTCAATGTGTGGTGCGATTCCCATTGGAAGACAGATAGTCAGAATCCTGTGTTTTTCTAACGGGGTGGTGTCTGGAAACACAGCCTCTATTTGGGTGATTTTTTGTGCTAATCAGAATGGTATTTGTTCCCGTTTAGCTGGTACTTTACCTAGGCAGGATTGTATGTTCTGTGGTGTAATTTTATTTGTGTTCCCCTGGTGAGGGGTCAGCTGTGGAATTTTAATCGCTGGCTGAATTGTTGAAGTCCGCATCACATATTGGACTAATTGTCTATGTAATTTTATTAATTGTTTTAGCTGTGTTAAAAGCTCTGCTTGAGACATCCCATTGATGTCTGGATGTGGTGTGTATCCGGCTAGGACCGGCCACGTTGCTCCTGGTCTACCTAGAGGACCGAGCTGGTGATGTGATTATTATGTTTTAGGGCGCCATTAAATAAGAGCAGGTGCTCTTGAAATTTAAGTGGTACTTCCACCTCCTCGAAAAGAGTGTACTCTGCAGGAGGTTCCTCTGTTTTGTAATAGTGGAAGTACTTTGTTACAGCATTTGCTGCTGGAAAATGTATCCATGAATAGTATACCTCTGTCTGCCGATATTCGTGTGCCTCAATTACGAATATGACTGTACCACCTCTAGGTGTCAGTCCATTTTCTATAAGTTTTAAGGTTATAGATTTCCTTTTGATGACCGGGATGAGTATTATATCCGGGTCTGCTTCTTGCAGTGCAGTATCATCTGCTGGGAGTTCAGTTGCTAATCTAACTGCCTCTCTTTCATCATCACTGTCTACCATTTTACCGACAGGATGGTTACTTTGTTTGTTTGCAGATCAGGTTTCTTATGGAAAAAAAGATTAGATGCACAATATTTTGGAACGGTTTATCCTTCAACGTTGACTAAACCAAGTACCATACATAGGAGTTTCCTCCTGCGAGGTTTGGCGGATATTACCTTTCACCCACTCCAGACGTCTTTGGAGTATTATGGGAAAAAGGGGTCTGAGTGAGAAAGCACGACTGAGTTACTCTAAATGTCTTACGTTAGTTTTATCGCCCTTCCAAACGCGTTGGGCGCCATGTAGTGTAGTTCCTATTATCCCAATAGGCTGTGCACATTGGAATAATACCTTCAATAGTATAGGCCTAGACCAGACGTTAACTAGGTCTACTACTGTCGATATTAGACTTAAAGTTTTGGGTTTGCCAGCTAGCTCAGAGTTCACTAGAAACTTTCTCGAATAGGCAAGGAGGAGTTGAACCTCCCTGGATAGACAAGAAGGGATTTAGTTTCTGACAACCATAGAACATGACAACTTTGCTCTCCCCTAATCAAGAGTGTATCTCGAGAGTCGTGTGAACAAAAGGCAATTTATTTTACTCAGTCAGTACGTGCATTCTTAGTCTCATCAGATTGTAGAGAAAAGGAAGAGACGGGCGTGTTCAATAAAAGATGTTATTTATTGATCAGTCTCTTTTCTCATACAAGAGAAATGGATCGATATTATTGCAATACTTATGGTTAAGTAAAGTGCATACATTAAGAGCAGAAGTATAAAATAATACTGTAAAAACATTGATATGGTTTCTAAGCCATATGAAGGTTTAAAATGAATAAAATATATTACATACACATATACATTTGACTAATCGTACTCAACTGGTGTTTCTAACTACGCCTACCCCGTGTACCTGACCTAAGTCTAATGCGTGGGCGGGAATAGAAAGTTACAGTTTAAGTTAAGTTTGTTTTTGCCAAGTGACTGACTAAAGAATTCTCTGTGAGGGGTTATTCAGTTCTGTACCTGGAATCTAGGATGGATGAGGGATGGTATCTCTCGTCTCTGGTCTCGATATTCCAGGCTGCCTGCGAGGGCTACCCGGAAGCGCCGGAGCTGGATTTCTCGGCAGGAGAAAAATGGCTTCTCGTTCTCAGCGCGTCAGGAAGGCGGGGCTGCGCCAGCGGGGTCTGCTCTGCTCTGGGCTTCGGCAAGTCTGGCTGCTCCGATCTCGTCACCACCGCGTGTGTTTGCATAGGGCAATATCGGTAATATTTATACCTTTAAGGTGCCGAGATTGACGTAAGGATGGACATAGATACGTCAATAAGGATGTCATACGACCAGGTCATTAGCACATTCTTTTGCTTAAGTTCTCGGTGAAATCAAAACAATGGCCGCAGGGTTTTTCCCAGGTTGTCATAGGTTTGATTTGTTTTGAGAACTCCGTATGCCTTATCAGGGGCTGGAGGAATATCGCTTGTCTAATTAGATGGCAAGCGTTATGACCTAATCAGATAACACGTTCCTGTGCCGTAGTGTGGCTTTATCAGATAACGGTTCCTGCATCATGGGGGTTTTCTGCCTCATGGGATGGCTGCTAGTTAACTTGTTAGTTTGTTAACCAGAATAGGGTCAGGAATAGGGGGATCGATACAGAACCTATAGGAATACATCACACTTCGAGATGTAAGCTGCGTGTCCACGCAGTGGGCAAACCGCTGGGACGCCTAAGGCAAGCCCGTCTGCGCCCGCAGCTCCAGGAGCCAAGACCCCTGGTTCTGCCATGCTGGTTCCCAGGAATATTCCTAACTTCAATTTAGGAAACTAGCTATTATGCTTCCCCACACTTGCTATCAAACGCTGGATCTGTCTGATGCTACCTTAGCATGCAATGCCTGTGAGTATGTGCCTTCAACTGATTCAGCCTCTACTCTCAAGATGGTACTTCGCAGGCCCCATCTATGGCCCTGTTCGACTCCCTGAACTGACGCTTTTTGGCCAAGCATACATTTTAAATGTTTGATTTCATCTCGGATTACACGCTGAGCACAATCTTCGTAACAAAAACATGGCTCACAGAGAACTCTGAGCCAGACATCCTTCTAACCATTCCACCGGGTTATGCGATAACAAGACTGGATAGGCAAGCCCAACGCAGTGGGGGCATTGCCATTATTTTTAAACAGTGTCTTTCTTGCACGTTTACTGACATTTCCATGGCTGGTTGTGAAGCAGCATTTTTCTCCCTAGTCTGTTCTAGTAACTTTACCTTATTTGGGATTCTTATCTATCGCCCACCGGGCCCCGCCTCCAGTTATATTCAATTTCTTGCGGAAGCTCTACCCCCTTTTGGTCTCCAGTATGCCAACTTCACTGTTGTATGAGATTTGAATCTCCACTTTGAAGACATTGAGTGTCATGTGTTAGCCGTATGCTTGATCCTGTTTTTTTCAATCTGTGTAATATATAAGTGGATCCTTCATTACCTCTTCTATGGTCTGAACACTCTGTGGTACCTTTTCAGGTTCCTGTGTGCAATCCTTCTAAATCCATCTCTAGACTTAGGATCAGGTCAAGGAAATGGGTTAAGGTGACCTCCACTAGCTTCACTAAAGCCCCGACTATTAGCCACCCTAAACTTGATAACTGCATTACCACAGTGAACAAACAGGTAAATTATTGAATATCTGGGGCTTTGGACCTTACCGCACCAATGGTCGATAGGGCAGCTCGCAGAACAAAGCCCACAGCCAACTGGTTCAATTAAGAACGAGCTCTGCTCAAAAAAGCAATGCAAGAGCTGTGAGCGCACATGTCATAAGGATTTTGATGAGGCTAGCAAGGCCAATTATCGCTCTACTTTAAAAACCTATCATAATCGCATTAGACAAGTTAGGCGTGAATTCTACACTAATAAAATCAAAGGGGCCTGTAGCATTGTTCTGTGCAGTCTAGTGTTTGGTAGGGCGGAGCCAGGAGGGGAACAGGAGGAGCCGGGACTGGCTGGTGGGCAGTTAGAGTAGGGACAGGGAAGATACTGGATGTATATAATAAAGCTCCAGTAAGATACCAAGCAGTGTCTGTGTTTACTTGTAGCACGATGCTACAACTGGCGACGAGGGTGGGATAGCCAAGCCCACTGTGTGCAGAGCCCCACAAGAGCGCCCTGTCCCAGGCAGCCTCGGGAAGAAGAGAGCGCTGCCCAAGGAAGACGGAGTTGCTGCCTGAGAAAGAAACCAGCAGCAGGTGACCCTATCCCTCCCCGCAGTTGAGAGGGACCCAAGAGGGAGCCGAAACACCGAGCGCTGAATCGCTCGAAGAAGAGACGCTGTTCGCGCCGAAGCGCGACTCACGCGTGAAGCGTGCAAAACGGGTGAGCGCTGTACGAGCAGAAGTCAGGAGCCCACCCCGACTCTGCCAAGCCCCAAAGGTGAAGGAAAAGTGCCTCAGGGTGGAGGACGTCACCCCCACGAAGGTCTGCTGCCCCCACGAAGGTCTACTGCCAAGCGCTGTCGAGCGCGGTGAAATCTGAGCTCGAGTGGGGCCCGACGTCGGAAAACCTCACGCCTGATGCGTGAGTGTTGGCACGCTGTCGCTGGAAAACGCGGGACCCTGCAAAGTAAGGCGGGAGCCCACCCCAACCTCACCTGATGGTCGCAGTGGCTGAAGAAGAGTGAATCCTGGTGTGGACTGCCCTTGAAGTCGACCACCGGTGAGTCCTGAGTGAATCGGAGGTGACTGAACCTGGAGAGAAAGCCTCGTGTATGCCTGCATTGATGGCAGCCATCTTGAAGTCAGGCGGTTTTCAAGACAGACCCCTTGATTGTCATAGAGCGGCCATCTTAAAGTCAGGCAGAGAGAGACAAGCATTGACTAGAACAAGCCAACAAGCATTGGCAAGAAGAGTTCAACAAGCATTGGGTGAAGCAAATAAACAAGCATTGGCAAGAAGACATAAACAAGCATTGGCGAATATAATAAGACAAGCATTGGCAAATGTAGAAAAACAAACACTGGCAAACACAAGTGGAAAGACCACAAGAAGGAAACAAACATTGGCAAGAGTAAGTTACAGTGACACAACAGGCACATGCAAATGCAAGAAGCAGTCTAAGAAAACAAGCACTGAGAAAGACAAAAAGAGGAATAGCGCAACAAGCATTGGCAAACGCGAGAGAACAAGCATTGGCATACGGAAAGCAACAAGCATTGGTAAATGTAAACAACCAAACACTGATAACTGCAAAAGAGCAAGCAGTGACAAAGGTAACCTAACAAGCACGGTGAGCACAAGCAAGTGCAAATCCTGAATGCACCAAGCAAATGCAAATCCCGAACGTAACAAACACGAGCTAAAGACAAGTACCAAAATAAACTTTCAGCACCACGCGGAGATAAACGATCAACAGTAAGAACAACTAAGGAGCTAAAATAATCCAGAAACAGTAAACGAACATCAAGGAAACATTCTCTCATCATTGAAACCACTGGATAACCTAAGCCGGGCCGAAAGAAACACAGGAACGAGATATCACTGGCGTCAATGGTGTCGCATATCATCGCGGAAAAACTTCAAAGTACCTGCAGTTAACACGCAACACCAAAGAGAGTGGAAAATCGCAGAGCCACGAGTTACACATGGCGCAGCTAAATGGTGACCATTTGACGTCAGGCGAGTCAAGCTTGACCCACTGAAGCGTACAGAGACGGTCATGCCAGGAGCAGACAACAGACAATAGTCACCTGGGAGCGGGGGAACCTTACCAGAATTCTATGGAAACCACCAAACAAAGACTAGCACCCGGGAAGGATCAGCAAAAGAAGACAAGAAGAAGCGTAAGGGAACAATCCTGCGACATTGCCATGCCGGCACATTCCACCATCATGTCGGTGAGAGAAGAAACACATACATCGAGCCCCTGCATTGGAGTGCCACCCCCAGTGACACAGACTGGTCACGAGAGTCTGGGTCCAGAATGGAACCGGTGGCTGGAATCACTGGATGCATTTCTTGACGTTATCGGAGAGCGAAGAGATAGTAAACGTCTACTACTACTAATCCAATTGGTGGGACACGAAAGGCCGACGCCTGATCAGAACCTTCTCAGCAAAGGATACCGGAACATATACGAAACTCAAAAAGGCGTTATGTGCTCATTTCATTACAAAGGAAGATGTCGATCGTGAACGCATTGCTTTCAATACAGCACGGCGGGAACCAGGAGAATCCTTATCAAACTTTGCGACGCGGTTACACAAGTTGGTACGATATTGTCAATTCAACACATTCACAAATGAGGAAGCTATCCGCCTGCGGGTGATTGAGAGCTGCTCAGAACCGGACGCACAGCGAAAGATACTTCAAAGGCAATTCTCGTTGAAGGAAATTGTCAGGAGGGCCAAAGCTGGAGAGCGAGCCGAAACAAGAGAAGTGTCAAGAGAGTTGCACATCAACGCAAGAAGAGAATATAAGCGAAAGGAGACCTCCCGCAGGTCTGAACATAAGATTCAAGAGTGGGAGAGGCAAAGTGACACAAAACACTCTGAGTCAACAACGCGAAGACAAAAGACTGGGATGATCCAGAATCATAACAGCCGCACAGACATGACCTCGGGGAGTTACTCAACTTCAAGGAGTCAATCAGCAAATGACACAAGCTATTCTGAAGAAGAGTCAAGTGAGATATCTCACGGGGATGGAACCGATGTCAGCCTACTCAACGAGCATGAAGAAAAGACAAGCTATAGGATATCGGACCAGTCATGTCAACTCTGGGAGCCGGTACACGAGCACACCCGAGCAATCTGCGGGTCATCGACTTTCACAGACAAGTCCGAAGAAACATGCAGTCGTAGAAAACACCACTCCCCGGACACAGACACCAGGGCTCCCAGCGAGCCAGAAGACGAAAGAGACATCACAAATCTGGGTGATGCACTCCGACACCAGAAAGTGAGAGGCAAGTACACTCAGGACACCCATGAAAGTGAGAGAACTGAGAGGAGACCAGTGACATCATACGAGAAGGGCAGGAACGGAAAACCTCAGGATCGAACAAAACAAATACATGCTTGGCTTTCAGACAATCATTTCACTGAAACAGCATGGAAGACATGGCGAGACACATACCCCAAGAAGTGTCCCACAGACAACTCTAAACCTGAGAGCCGTTTGTCACAGCCTACCAGTGCAAGAAGTGCATCAGTCCAAACACATTTGAAAGAAGGGTCTCAGAGAAAAGCAGCAAGAGATCTCTCTGATTCAGAGGACAGGTCGGTACAATCACTGAGGTCAACAGAATCAAGTTCACGACAACATCCATGGCACCGACCACCTGAACGGACCTTCAACTCAGAGACTACTTCACTCATCCAAAACAGCATATTGCACGTAGGTGTCTCGGAACATTTGATTACCCCGCCAAGCAACTTGTCCTGTCTGTCGCGATCATATCCGGACTTGAGGAGGATACCATCACCCCTGACGGGGTTTGCGAGGCTGACTCCAAGAGTTGTCAGAAAAGAGGCGGCCATATGGGGCACTACACATTGGCGCGGGAAAGGACTATCTCATCACTCCGTCAAGGAGACAAGGTGTGTTGGCGAAGATGGGTCCACATCGCGGAGACAAGAGGGGGCGAGAACGGAACATGTCCATACTCCCATACTCGAAGAGTTCAACATCTTCAATCACGAGTGGGAGCAGAGAGGATAAAAAGAGCCTGATAACTCCGTACTCAATGAGCTCAACATTTACGAATGCGGGTGGGAGCTGAGAGGATCAACAAAACCTGCATATGAGTCCCAAAACCGAACCAAGACACCCAGCACTCCATCCTCCAACATGCAGGATCGTGAGCACGAGAACATTGATGCCCTTAACGGAAGGGGTATAGGAAGTGAACTCACAAGCGGATGCTTAGGAAAACATGTGTCACAATGGAGAACGGACTGTCACTGCCATAGACATCAGTAGTCACACAGCAGAACGTAACCATAACAACTGTGGAATCTGAGAACAAGCCGTTCACGCACAATGTCTCACACTTTCAAGAACGCGCTCCCGTGGTCAAAGATGCTTGTGGTGAGACGACCGAAAGATCGACCAAAGACGGACCCATCACTGATTCGACCCTGCTGATGCTTGAGGACAGAACTGAGTCTGAGCTCATGCATGGAGCCACTTTCCTGTGGCCCAAACAGACTGTCTGCCGACTCATGGGGCTGAGTGGACAATTGCGAACTTGATAGAAGTTAATTTCATTTTGTTAAGAAAGGGGGAGATGTAGCATTGTTCTGTGCAGTCTAGTGTTTGGTAGGGCGGAGCCAGGAAGGGGAACAGGAGGAGCCGGGACTGGCTGGTGGGCAGTTAGAGTAGGGACAGGGAAGATACTGGATGTATATGATGCTCCAGTAAGATACCAAGCAGTGTCTGTGTTTACTTGTAGCACGATGCTACAGGGCCCAGAATTCTAATGCGTAAATTTCGCTATTGTCAAGTCGCTGTTTTCGATGGACTTTGTCTCAGCTCACAGTCCTCCCTCGGAGGAGGGCTGCAATGCTCTTGCCATCTTTTTTCGGGACAAAGTAGCATCTATATATTACTACTTTTTGGAGATTTCTAGAAATGCTCTGTGTCTACAGGTCTGGTTTGAACCTTCACAGGACCGCGCTTGTTTGCTTCAGTTCAAACCTATTGAACTTGATAAGTTTTACAGCCTCTGATGCACTCTAAAACCTCTGGCTCTCCTCTTGATGTGTCCTCTCCTGTTAGCCTGGAACTAGGAGCCGATGAGTTACTCCCAGTGCTTGGAAATCTCATTAATAACTCTTTTGCTTCTGCAACAGTCCCCACTTGTTGGAAGCATACCTTAGTGCTTCCGCTCCTGAAGAAGCCTTCTCTGGACCCTTCTAAACCTGAGAACTACAGGCAGATTTCATTGCTTCCTTTTTCCATAGCAGACTAACGATCTACTGCATAGAACACAGTCAGGCTTTCGCCCTCGGTGCAGAACAGAATCTACTCTGTTGCTGGCCTCTGAGTGTATGCACCAGATTCTGGACAGAGGTGACACAGCAGCATTATTGCTGCTGGATCTGAGCGCAGCCTTTGACACTGTGTCCGACCACCTCCTATTAGAGCAGTTGTGGGGCATCAATTAAAAAGCCCTGCATTGGCTTGCATCCTTTCTGCAGTGCCACACTTTTCAGGTCCTGCAGAAACTCTTTCAATATGAGTTCCTTCCACTGCAGCTGGGGGTGCCACAGGGCTCATCCTTGAGGCCTACCTTATTCAATCTCTGCATGTGCCCTCTAGTGGATTTCATCTAGCAGCACAGGTTTGAAATCATATCGTATGCTGATAATACTCAGATCATTGTCACCATGTCCCAGAACTCTGCCATAGCCTCTCTATGGACTTGCCTGTCTGAGGTTGTTGCCCTCTGGAAGGACCTTAACTTCCTGAAATAAAATGCAGGCAAGACTGGCCTTCATCTTGGGGGTGGTGGTGGTCGGGCAGGTGTTTATTTGGACCCCCGACTGGTGGCCTTCGTCACTTGGTTGCCTCTTAGCGCCGAAGCCCAAGATTAAGACCCTGGGCATCCTGTTCGAGGCAGGCTTCACGTTCGATAGCAGGATTACTGCCTTAGCAGGCAGGTGCTTTGGGATGTTAAAATCCCTCAAAAAAAGATCATCAGGTTTATGCCGGAAGCTGCTAGGAAAACAGTAATCCAGGCTTTAGTCATCACACGTCTGGATTACTGCAACATTCTGCGAGTCTTTCAGTTTCGGCTGATGAGGCTCCAAAGTGTACAGAACTCGACTGGGCTACTAATGAAGCTTCCCAGACGGGCTTCAATGGGCTCTGCTCTGCTCTGCACAAACTGCACTGGCTTCCGATGAAGAAGCGTCTATCCTGCAAGGATCCCTGCTATTGTTACTGGGCCTTTAACAAATCAGTTGTCAGCTAACTTCACCACTTCATCCAACCCTATAGAACTCTCTTCCGCTGCACCGCAGACAATGTAAGACAGAGTCTTTAGTAAAACAAAATCTCAAAACGTGGTTGTTTGGTTGGTTCAAGGGTTTCCTTCAGACTTAATGTGTCTCTTTTCAGTAGCTAGACCTTATCAGCACTGGGACACTTGTGCCGAAGTAGCGATGCGCTTTATACATTTTTTTAAGCATTAAGTAGTGAACTTCTGCCCGGTGAGGAGGCCGGGTTGCATGTGAATCTCTGAAAGATATGAGCGCGTTGGAGAACCGGAGTTATAAGAAACTAAATTCTTTTACAACACTTGAATCTTTCATGGATTTGCATACTTACACCAATTGCACAGAATATTGAGCATTACATCACATGTAATTAAAGTGACCAGCAGGCTCACCTTCACTGAAACTGGTTGCATAGAACTGCTGGATCTACCTAAGGGTCAGCTACCACACTGAATACCAGACAGTAGTGCTTGGTGAAAGTGTGCCTTTTTCCACGTGGTTTACATGGCAGACATCCAAGAGAATTACTCCTGCGAAGATCACAATCGTTGTTGCCATGATTCTTGTGGACTGCACCATTTAAATGCACTGGAGAGGATGCTTAGTTTTACATTGGCAAAATATTATTCAGCCAGCCAGTGGCAATGCCCTCTTTAGATAGCAGGTGGCCCCTGGGTAGTCGAACGAGATAAATAGCTGGTGTAGAGCGCGTATTGTTTTAGTTTTACCCACATAAAACCTGGTGCACCTGCCTAAATCCAACATTAATGAATTACTTAATGTTTCTCTAGGAGAACAATATTGAAGCATTATCTGTCCTAAATCTAAGGCCATGCATGGGGATACTGACTCCAGTGTTAACATGGTGGCTAAAACAGCCCTGTCTCAGGATGACTCGCTATGTGCCGTCAACTTTAAAGGAAGACCGTCGAAGTTTACACAGAGAAAGTCAACAAACCTTTGTTACAGATGCTGCTCAAAGAACCATTTAAGCAATTTTGCGGGATGTCCTGCCATTAACAAGCATTGTCTGACCCGTAATAAAGTGGGGCATTTTCAAAGCATTTGCAGGAGTAGTAGGAAACCTGTGAGTGTGGACAGTGTCGAGACAAAAACAGATTCTTGTTCAAATTCACTTAGTAATGTACTGTTAACGCTCGACTGCTGGGAGAACTCCAAAGTGGTGAAGGGACCTTTGTGTACGGCTGTCTTTGATAACGTTTCTTTGCAGGTCATGGCGGACTCAAGATCTCCAATAACCCTTTTGAGAGACACAACATTTTATGAATACTGGGGGAAGAATGTTTCTCTATCTTAAATCGGATGTAAACCAAAAGCTTTTGGGGAACAGGATATAGATACGATCAGGTATTTTGTGTCTAAAGTACAGTGTTTGGGGAGTGAAACTGAACAAAAGTGTATGTAGCAGTCAAAGGAAAAAATATTACTGGAGGGAAAGATTTGGCGCACATGGGGTTGTACTTGGTACCAGGTGATGAGAATCCGGTCAGAGTGAGGGAGTTACCAGTATGCCAGGTGGAATGCATGGATGGGTCAGTCAAAGAGATTCTAGCAGGGTTCCAATCAGTGTTAAGCAACCAGGTAGGACTAGTAAAATGTATGGAGCATCATATTAAGTTGGCACCTGGTGCTCAACCGGTGTCCCATAAGGTACGCCCCGTGCATCAGAGTGTCAGGGAAGAGTTGAGGGACACACTGCAAGGTCTGTGTTCTCAGGGCATCATGCGACCTACTGATTCATTGCAGTAGGTGGCAGCAATAGTTGTCACTCGCAAAAAGTCTGGCGAGATTAGAATTTGTGCAGACTTTTCAGCACTCAGCAAGAATATCATCATAGACTGCCACCCACGATTCATGAGTTACTAGCGAACCTGGGGGGAGCCAAGTGGTTTTCCCTGATCGAACTGAGGTCTGCATACCATCAAGTGGCATTGTCAGCAGAGTCACAAGATCTTATGACATTCGTTACCTCTTTTGGTGCCTATACATTTCTATTACTTCCTTTAGGACTAGCGTCGTAAGGCAGCGTGTTCCAGAAACTTATGGACACTTTTTCACGGCGCAAAGAGGGTACAGGCGTATTTGGATGACATCCTGATATATGCAAAAACTTTGGAGAAGCACAATGCAATTTTAAAGGAAGTCTTGTTTATACTGAAGTCTAAAGACCTGACTGTGAGAACAGACAAATGCAAGTTTGCAGTGCAGGAATTAGAATATCTAGGCCACACCATGTCGTGCAACAATAAAAACTAAGTATTCTGTTGTGAGGGCAATCAGAGATGCTAAAGCCCCTGCTGATAAGAATACTTTGCTTTCTTTTCTTGGGCTGGCAGAGTACTACGCCGGATTCTTGCCCAACTATGCACAAACTGTAGAAACATTACGGACACTACTCAGGAATGGTCAAGGATTCAAATGGTCTAATGAGTTGGAGGAAGTGTTTGAGAAAGTGAATGAGCTGATTATATCTGCTCAACCATTACATGCATTCCGAGAAGACTGTGTTTCACTTATAACGATGGATGTTAGTATCAACGATCTCGGGGCAGTGCTTAGCCAGAGGGTGAACGGTTATGAACAAACTGTGGCTTTAACGTCAAGATCCCTTAAGGAATTCAAGCAGCAATATAGCACCAGAGAACGTGAGGCCCTGGCATGTGTATTGGCTGTACAGAAGTTCAAAATGTACATTTGGGGTCGCAGGTTTGAACTCTTCACAGACCATAAATCTTTGATTTATATATTCAGCAAGGTCAATAATAACAGTATGTCAGCCAGGCTCACAAGACTGGTATCTGAATTGCAAAAATATAACTTTACTGTCAAACACATTTCGGGGAGCAAGAATTTTAGAGCCCGACTGTCTGTTAAGAATGCTTATGGAAGTGGATGATGAGGATAATTCACAGGTGGATGACATTGAGTGTGTGGCAACAGTGGATGCAGTGGCAGAGTATGAATCGGTCAAATCCAAGGAAATGTGGAAGGAGTCTTGCATGAATTGACCACATTTGGCCAAGGTAGTTGAGTACTTTACACACAGTTGGCCAGATCCAAGATGTTTGAGCGGGGATTTGAAAATGTTTGCACAGATAGCAGATGAACTATCTGTGGAAAATGAGATTGTACGGCGGGGAGATAGGTTCATATCACCTGCTGTGTTACGCAGTATAATAATTAACATAGCACATGACGGACACGTTCTACAAACACCGGAATGATAATAAAACAGCATTATTGGTGGCCTGCAATGGGCAGTCAGGTTAAGTCGTTAGTGGACAAGTGTCCGGAATGCCTCCTGTCGGACAAGCATTAGAGGACAGTGCAGATTCTTTTGCATCCAGCCAAATTTCCGAAGGAAGTATGGAAAAGGTAGGATTGGATTTTTCTGGTCCATATTCTGTGTTAAGCTCTGACATGAGGTACTTAATTTTAGCAATAGACTACTATAGTTTTGTGGAGGCACCTGACACTGACTCGACTATGTCGTTCTTGAGTAAAATATTTTTGTTAGAAGGTGCACCCAAAGCCATAATCACAGATAGTGGCACACATTTTGTGTCAGGAGAAATGTGAAATCTTTTAGATTCAAGGGACATAAAACATTTAAAGCTTGCTTCATATTCACCTAGTTCAAACAGCCCAGTAGAAAGAGGACATAAAGTTATGAAAGAGGGGATCCAAACGGCTATTGCTTTGTTGAATGTTAGAGAGTTCATTGAACGCAAAGTGTGGAGCTATAACACTTCATCCCATTCCACCACAGGGGTTACCCCTTTTGCCTTGTTGAGGGGCAGGATGTACACACTCCTCTGTTCCGGCCTTGGTTAGATGATATGTCAAAGTGTGTCAAGCTTGAGGTTGAAGAGGTTTCTGCCAGGGTGGTTGAGAAGCAAGCCGCCATGAAAGACAGATTTGACATGAAGTGTCACCCGGTCAAGGATGACGTGTTAGCTGGTGACTGGGTTTTGATTAAGAAACCCCTGAAATTGAGAAGAGGAGAATCTACATTTTCTATGCTGAAACAGGTGGACAGAGTGGGTAAAGGGTCAGCGTCTATGGTGGATAAAGGCTGGTGGAACAAAGGCAGCTGGTAAAAGTGATACCCGAACAAGCAATAACCATACGTCAAAGAAGAAAGTGTGTGGAGGACCAAGATTGGGCACATTGGTTGCAGCCGAGGTCGCAAAAAGTGTCTGAGATGGGTGGCTGGGAAGAGAACTTGTCACCTTGGCTCACGACCAAGGGGAGTGAATGTGTTGCCACCACGAGTAGGGTGAATGACTCGAGGTGTGTTCGTATTAAGAGAGTGCCAAAAAAGTTTGACGATTTAATTAGATATTAAGTGGGGAATCATTCTTCATCTCTGGTTATTTGTTTCTGGTATTTATTCAATTTGTGTTCATTTTTAAGGGGTAAGATGTTGTAATGTGTGCATGGAGCGGACGCTGGCTGGGTTTTCGAAAGAGATACTGGAATTGTCGTTCAGAAGGCGAGCCAGGAGGTCGCTCCATGCCGTGGGTGGACTGTTAATAAAGGATACTTCTAACCTGAACAGCGTGCACTCTCCAACTTTACGACAGGGGCCCAGATACCCCAGTAAAGACGCCAGATCTCCAAGGATTAAGTTGATTAAGTAATATTGTTACATTGTCAGTGTGGGACCTATAAGAAACTACAACCAAAAGTTCACAGGAGATACATTTCTGCTAGCACAATCAGTGCAATCTGGGATTTGTAGTCCTGAGGATCTCCTGCAAATCCCCTTAAACTTAACAGTGCTCTCAAAATACAAATTGTGGAATGCTCGGAGCTGATAAGCAGCAAACCTATAGCAAGTGACACTGGAGGCACGCAATCTTTCGATTGGCCACTGGTTGTAGCAGTAAACACTTGCTCCCAAAGTCTCCTTTTAAAAACTTTAACTTCCATAATTCATGGGTGTTGTGAGATGGTTTCGACTCGGTGCTTGCAGCACATGTAAATTAGGAGTTCTATTTAGAAGGGCTGGTAGTGTTTCAGCTCTCTCACCACATTGAGGTGAGTGATGCCTGGAAGCGGCAGTCCTTCCCTGGTGAGGTGAGGGGGGGTGGTAAAGGTGCTGAGCAGATATGCAGACTATATTCCAATTTCATTCGGGTGATCCAGCATCAGTTTAATATCAAATTTCCATTGTGGGGACTGGAGTAAAGATTTGTGCTCTGGTCAGTAGCACATGGCTACAATGAATTGAGAGGCAAATAATCTTATGTCTCGTGGAACATGCATAAGGGCCATTGTCCATTCCTTCTAAAGAAGTTGACTATGGGGAAGATGTGGATTTGATCTTCTGCAGCTTTTCATCTGTGTCAGCAGAGTACCTTGAGAAATGTTTGAAATATGCTGGTTTCACTCCCTTAGAGGTGTGTGGGTGATGACAACTCAAGCAGGAAGGTGAGCTGCTAGGGCCATAGTCAGTTGAGATGGCAGACATGATTAGGAACATATTACTTACCCTGTAGACTGGAGTGCTGCAAATTCACATGCTCTGCATACTCCAGCTATCTAGTGTTGGGCATGAACATTTGCAAATTGTTTTTCTTCGAAGAAGTGTTTGGTCTCAATATTTCTCATGACTCCTCCCCTAGCCCACAATGCACCAGGACAATAACTCCAGCTCAGATTGTTTTTTCTTCAGCTGGTAATGCAAGTGAGATATAATGAAGCCAGAAAGAATATATCTTCTATGCAGTGTGAGTGCCACCAGTAAATATGTGTTGCTGTGGACACACATTCTCTGCATAATCTGTAAAGCAGTGTCTCTTTAAATGATGGCTAGTAAGCTCATGATGAAGACATTTGAAACAATGTTGTGTAAGTTTGGCCAGTTAAAGCTTCTTGACTGGCTTGAATATCCACACAGTAATGCTTAGTGAAAATGTTTTATGTTTCCCATGTAGCAACTCTACAAGCCACAGTATCTGTCTTCTGACGAGTGGACAATACCCTAGAAACTGCAAGTAGTGTATACTTAACTTTAACTTAGTACATTTGAATAGAGTTCATGATCCATATGGCTATGCCACCTTTATACAT